>NW_016805531.1:2614522-2620372 GCF_001698545.2 Rhinopithecus bieti
TGGACTACTTTTATTTCCTTAAATTCTTGATACTTTTATTTTCTTAAAATCTTGATATGGATGCTTGGCTTATTAATTTTTAATTCTTTTCTAATGTAAGCATTCAATAATGTTTTGTTTTTATACATCATGTTTGTTCAGCAGCAAATGTTTTCTAATTTCTATTATGATTTCTTTCATCAATGACTTATTTTGAACTTTAAAAGATTATCAAATATATTCGTGTTAATAACATTTTTGTTTCTAATTTAAATACACTTTTGACCAAAAAAGTCTTCATGGTTAAAATAATTGTGGAATAGTTGGTTTTCTTTGTGACTTAATTTTCGTTTGAGTTCTTTGTTGATTATAAAAATTTGATCTAAATGATTTGATGAATGTTTAGTTAAATAGAACTGAACATTATAAACATTGTATTGTTTTAGTACGTTACTCTGTGTACTTAATATTGATCATACAGTAAAATAATTGATAAAACAGATTCTGATCTACTAATTTTAGTAAGAACACACTTCACTTATTCCATGGTATCATCTTGAATTATTATGTTAATTTTAACTTTTCAGCAGAAAAAAACAATCAGAATACAAATTTAAATGCCACAATAATAAGATAGGATGACT
This sequence comes from Rhinopithecus bieti, assembly GCF_001698545.2. Classification (NCBI taxonomy): domain Eukaryota; kingdom Metazoa; phylum Chordata; class Mammalia; order Primates; family Cercopithecidae; genus Rhinopithecus; species Rhinopithecus bieti. The sequence continues at coordinate 2,615,146 of NW_016805531.1, forward strand.
ATTAACTTGTTACTACGTATATATATGTTGCTTGGGATTCCTCTTAAAAGAGTACAAAGCAATTTCTCTTGGAGAAGTGGTTCAATCAATTTAAATAGCCTATAAAATATACCAAGTCAAACTATTTAAGTTACAGTTCATGTTTACTTTAGCTCACTCAGATCCTCCCTTTTCATTAATTCCTACAAAGGCTTGAAGCACTTGAGTGCATTTTATATAGAATCACCTGTGTTTAATGACATGGGATATTGGATAGGTATGTGTGCCCAGATTTAGTTTTATTTTAAATAAAATAGTGTAGGTTTCATAATTGTAATGCCTGAAATATGTGTACTGTAAATATCATATGAAATATAGACTTTATTTTCTCAGTGGCTCTGTCAAGTTGAATTTGACAGGACTAGACAGTTTAAATTATGAGTTCCTTCAGCACTGGAAAAATGCTGCCTTTTCAGGAGGCTGTGAAAAAAGCCACGAAGAACCAAGAATTTTATCTAGGCCTTAAATAAAAGCCGTCTTTTTTAAAACCTTTCGGAAGCAAATAGTTAATGTTATATTGTTAACCTGTTATGTCATGGCAGATATACTTAAAAATTCTTCCTTGTTTAGGGGAAGAGAACCAATCATGTCTTAGCTGGGTTTATCTTGGTACCATCTGCAGCTTGAGTTGAATCTCGCTTTATGTCTGTCTGTCTGTTTCTCTTTTTGCTTGATATTCAGCTAAACACATATAACCTCTTTAGGTTCTGAGTCATCTGAGTAATTAACTAGCATTTACTACTTTGGTTCTAGACTGAACAGAGAAAGAAAACAAGAGGCTATAAGCTCTTCTGAATAAATCTTTTGAGAATAACACATCAGATGTTACTAAATTCATTCTTCTCTTGGGATTATATATAGATGTGATAGCTTTTCCTGGGTGGCTGGAAATGAGAGCTCCAGGAACAGGTCAAAGAACATAAACATGAGAGGGAAATGTTTAAATGTAGCCTGCCATTGAGGTCAAAAAGGATAATGTGTTCAGCTTCCTGGCAATGGACCTGAGGACATAAAGTCTCCCAGCATAGTTCCCTACTTCTCAGTATCCTCCATTAAGTCTGGGTTCTTGTTGAGTCAGTAAAACCAAAGATTCAATTAAGATGTCACCTGCTTAATAAGCTTCTTATATACAATGATTGCTTGTTTATCTTTAGACTTGCCATATCCCCAGTTTGTTCCAGGTACAGAATAATGATTATGCAAACATTGTTTTTTAGTCTACCGCTTTTTTTATTATTATTATTTTCATGGAAAAACAGAACAAAATCACAGATTGGAGACAGGGAAGTAAAATGGAGATGAAATGGAAGACAGTCTCTTGTCATGAACTCTTACTTGCAAGTACCATTTATACGGAAGTTACTTTACTGGTGGGCAAACAGAAAGCCAAGTTGGAGTTCCACTCTTGCTTTTGGAAAATGGAGAATCAAAAATTTACTAATCAGTAAAAAAAAAGCAGGGAAAATCCCTAGTGAAGCTCTACAGACATAATTATACATCTGTGTTTTACCAGTAAAAGATAGCTAGAAGAGAAAAAAAAAAACAGATGTCTAGGAACTGGTGCCAAACCAACATGAAAGCTTTGGTGCTTTCTCTAAACTCCTATCCTGAAGTAGTGCTTTTCAATATTTTTCTAAAGAAAGATTCCTCTTACTTCACCAAGGTTCTGTCACCCCAATTCATCCCCCTCTTTCCTTGTTTCTTTCCACCTCCAAGAAATAAAAGGGAAATGTAGTTTTCTGTCCAGTGCCACTTGCGAAGGGGCCAGGCTCGGGGTGTGAAGAGCTACCTTCTACCCTAGCTCGGGAGGGAGGAAATAACCGCACAGTTCTTGATAGTTTTACCACACACATACAAGGAACAAAAATCATCTGGCAGTTTTAAGTATAGGTGCATACCTTTACTTCATAAACTTATAATAACAAAATTAAATCAGATTTTTAAAAAATATATAGATGGGGCCTCCCTATGTTACTCAGAATGGTCTCAAACTTCTGGCTTCAAGAGATCGTTCCAGCTTGACCTTCCGATGTGTCAGGCCACCGTACCTGGCCCTGAATCAGAATTTAAAAAAAAAAGTTTACTTGAAAGAAAAACGGAAAAGGAAAAGGTTCAGCACTAGATTGTTGCCCAGTTAAGAATGTCTAATGTGCATTTACAGTGTTGGAAAGCAGGCATTTTTACCAGAGAGCTATGTCACTATAACATATGAACTACAATTATGAACAGAAAGTTTTGAAATAAAAGGGTACTCATGGAAACCAGTGAAGAAAAGAAACACCAGAAATTGTTTGACATACAACACTGAGCCAGGTACTTTGGGGGCAATAATCTTAAAGATGAAGGACAGTGGTCCCAGATCTGAGGTGGTTGTCCGGCCAACTGTCTTGGCTCCAAAGGGGGAGGAATACAACTGGCAAGATTCGAGAAGAGGGCATTTCTGCAGCTCCCGAGCAAGTCTCTCTGGTTTTCACTTCAAAGTAGACGTGCTTTCCGGACTTCAACAAGGTCTATCAGGAGGATTTACTTTCCGATATGTAGGAGTGAGACAGGTAACCTAAGAGGATAGCACCTATTCTAGGGAAAATCTAATATGGCCAGCAACTTTTGCATGTGTCACTTTTTGAAGGATCCCTGCTACAATTTTCAGGTTTGAGGTCACTCGAATGGACAGCACCAATATAGTACTGCTTTAGCATTTCGCCGGCGTCAGAGGAGTGGCCTTACATCTTCAGAACTTTCAGTTGCATCTGCACCAGCTTGTTCCAGCAGAACCTTTACTCCACCAGCGGTCTCCTCAAAGTGGGGGACATTGTAGAGTCGCCCATGGGTCCCCAGCCACAGTTCCTTCAAGGAGTTTTGCTTCACCACCTCCTCCAACTGGTAATAGGTGGTGGAAGTCCCTACCCACCTGCCCTTTTTTCATCACTACTGCTAGCTTGCGCAGTCGCCATTGGAATGGAAATACTGCCTCTCCACTGCTAACTGGGCTTCCAAGACTACTCCTTGAGGAGAGCCTGCAGCAAACTTTTCCAAAAGAAAAAGCGTTCTTAAAATAAGATTATTCAAAGGTATCTTCTAACAAAATGATTAGATAATTATTGTTAGATCCATGTTATATATATGTATGTATTTTATATATGTATGTTTGTATTTTTTTATGTATGTATGTATGTATATATTTTTAACACTTTTACTCAGCTGGATGGGCAACCTTAGTGTGCCAGAATTTCTTAATCTCATTTAGGTCTATCAAAAAATTATTCAAGTGTTTTATCACAAATCATAATTTGGCTTCTTAGATGAAGGTCATGGACATGATGCTAAGCAAAAATCTTCTATTCCAGCCTAGGTTTGGGAGACATTCCTTCCCAATTACTTTTATTGTAAGTGGACTATAGCAAAGTAGAGTAAAATTGCTATAACATTTTAGAATTAAAATGAATTTGAATATAACTTCATTGGTATGTGGCTCCTCTCCTCTGGTCCCTTTTCTCAAAAGATAGCAGGCTATTATCTTAGAGGAGCAGGAGAGAAATGTGGATAAGACCATGTGCATGCAGTATATGGTAGGAAGTCCCCTATAGGCCAGAGAAGCAAGGAGAAGCAAGCCTCAGCAAAGCAGAGGCTCCCAGATCAACAGAATCCTCCTGGAGTGAGTCTATGAAGCAGAGGTCAACACCTGGAAGATTCTTGGAATTGTCACTTCTACCTTGAAAGATCTGTCTGGTACTGGACTGAGAATTATTTCTGATAACATTTTAAGCCACATCAGAAAGTTATCACCATTTAATATCAAGTACAGTTGGGTTGGGACAGATTTGGATTATGTAGCTAATTCTCGGGACTCCTGGTCTGTAAAACATGCTCGATGTTTTTAGTCATTTCATTAATTTTGCAGTAATGCTATCCCAGACTTGATGCAATTAATTTTTTAGGCTGACATTTCCACATTATTGGTGGAGTGTGAGCTACCATATTACTATGAAATTCATTCAGTGTGTATTGATTGTTGCCTCTGATATGCCAAACACTGAGCTGGGCACTGAATAAATAAAAATAAGCAAAAGTCTCTGATTTAAGGACTTTACAGACTCCCTATCCAGACCACATTCACTGTCACCCTAAATTAGAATAGTCTTCTTGGGGCAGTGGATGAAATGGGCAGGCATTAGTCGCTGTACTTCCTTTTCCCCCAACAAGTGATCAGTCTCCATCTGGTTATTGATCTAAAATATCCATTATATCAGGCGGGTGCCAGACAGCAAAGATGTTAAATCCTTAGCTTTTGAATTAAAAAGCCACAGCCCAAATGCAATCCATGACAGATTTTGTGATTAAAAAAAAAAAAAAAAAAAGCGGTCATATACAACAGTTATTTTTCCCTACCCCACACAATATAAAAAACCTCTTAGAAGCCAAAAAAGAGAGTTAGAGGAGAACAACAGTATTTTGATGCTGAGGAGAGGTGGGAGTCTTGAGCTCAAATTTTGGGAATATGAAGTAGGAGAATAGTTGAAGTCTTCTTATACAATTTGAGAATTTTACTTATACTTCTTTTACAATTGAGAATGTAAAGTTAGAAGTAACTTTTAAACCTATTCCTGTCTTGATATAAATATTTAACTGGCCAATTAAAATATATAGTCTCTGAGCTTGGATTTAAGATGCAAAAAAGACCCAGTAACATCTTGCCATTAAAAAAAACCCAGCAAACTTCAAAAGAGGATAGGCAGAGTTAAACCAGGAAAATAAAAACCAAAAAAAAAAAAAAAAAAAATGTGGCAGGTTATTTTAATATGTAAATCTATTTGTATAAAGGAAAAAGAGTAAGAGAAAAATATAGTTGTTTTCTACTGAAACAAAAAAATGACAAAAATATGCTTAATACAGCCTTAAATTAGAGCAAAGTAGAACTGGTAAAACTGCAGAGAATCACATAAATTAACTACATATTTGAAGATATTAACAAAATTATGCAGAAATTAGAGATATGAACAATACCATTACTAATAATATATAACATAGGTTCATATGTATATATGAAATATCTATTTCTAGTCATATTTTAGAAGCAACATATGAAAGCTTCAATTAATTTCAAACAAAATATATCAAACTATCTTTATTAAACAAGTTTAATAAACTAAAAACTAATATTTTCTTTTTCTTTTTTTTTTTTTTTTTT
>NW_016805531.1:2622778-2626395 GCF_001698545.2 Rhinopithecus bieti
CTCTAAATTATTGTTTTACAAAGGAAAAAACAGATTTTAGAAATACTTAGAATTGCATGAAAATGAACATATTTAATGCTCACTTTTGTGTAAGAGCTAAAGCAGTATTTAGAAAAATATATTACTTAAAATGTATATATCAAGAAACAAGATAAGTTAAAAGCAAATAACCTAAGCTTTCAACTTAAAAAGTATAAAAAGAAATACATGAATCCAAAATAATTTGTCTAATAAATGAAATAGAGGACAATAATAAAAGTTTAGAAAATTTAAAATCTAGTTCCTTAAAACATTAATAATATAGATACATTATTGGCAAGACTAACAAAAGAAAGAATATGGAAATTAACAAAAGAAAAAATTTGAAGAAATTCATAATGTAGCAAGTAAAATATTTATTAACAACTTTACATGGCAAAATAGAGGGGTAAAGTAGATAAATTACTAAAATGTATAATCAAAACTGGTACAGTGAGGGATAGATAACTTGAATAGACTTCTATGGTATTATGTACATAAAAACAATTGCCCCCTTCAAAGGTAGGGAAAAGACAGATGATTTTTCAGGTATTTTCTTTAAATTATTTAAAAAAATAATTTCTTTCATATGTTTTTGAAAGCAATAGAAAAAGATTGCTTCCTGGGTCATTTTATAATTTATTTACTCTTAGCTCATTAACCATATTATAGTCAAACTATATAAAAAGAAAGTTCGTGGACCATTTTATTCATGAACATACATGCAAAAATTTTCAAGAAATATTAACTTACCAAATATAGAGTCAATCATGTAGTTTACCTTAGGAATTCAAAGATGATTCTACATTGGGAAATAAATTATTAAAATTTTCCATTTGAATAAACTTTAAAGAGAACGTTTAAATAATTATTTCAATTGATGAAAATACTTTATAAAGCTTAATGCTTATTCATGATTAAAAACTCTTAATCTTTGAATAAAAGCACATTTTCTTTTATATATGTTTATATATCAAATACCTGAAGTAACCTCCAATGGCTTATTTTAAAATCAGGAATACTACACAGTACACATTTTGCCTTACTCTTGAATAAAGACTGGTGGTGTTGCCCAATGCTATAAGGAAATAAAATTTTAAACTGTCATTTTGTCAGGTGATACGATTATCTAAAACCAAACAGATCAACAACAAAACTACTAGAAAACTGGGGGAAGTTTAGAACTTTGCTGGATACAAAATCAACATCAAAATACTAATCGTTTTCACACTAATATAAACTGGGAATTGTAATTAAAGATAGACTTTACATGAGAGAAAAATACAGATATCTAGACAACTTATTCTAGAATGCATAATACTTCTGTGAAGAAAGCACTGAAGCTACAATAAAAGACACAGGGCATCTAAATAAGGAGATTAATTGTTCTCATTCTTAGATAGAAAATTCTAATATAATATATCAGTTCTTTCCAGATTAATGCAAAATCTAGTGCAGTCATAGTCAACATTTTATTGCATTTATCTTATTTAAGAAAATTTTCTTTTAAATATTTTAATTTTGTGAGTAATTAGGTGTACATATTTATGGGGTACATAGAGATATTTTGATACAGGCATGCAATGTGAAATGCACATCATGGAGAATGGGATATCCATCCCCCCAAGCATTTATCCTTTGAATTACAAACAATTCAATTATACTCTTTAAGTTATTTTAAAATGTACAATTAAGTTATTATTGACTATAGTCACCCTGTTGTGCTCTCAAATAATAGATCTCATTCATTATGTCTATATATATATATATTTTTTGTACCCGTGAACCATCCCAACTTCTCCCCAAGCCCTGCAAACCTCCCCAGCCTCTGGTAACCATCCTTCTACTCTCTATGTCCATGAGTTCAATTGTCTTGATTTTTATATCCCATAAATATGCGAGAGCATGTGATGTATGTCTTTCTGTGCTGGGTTTATTTTACTTAACATAATGATCTCCATTTCCATCCATATTGTTGCAAATGACAGAATCTCATTCTTTTTAATGACCGAATAGTACTCCATTGTGTATAAGCACATTTTCTTTATCCATTCATCTGTTGACAGACACATAAGTTGCTTCCAAATTTTAGCTATTGTAAATGGTGCATATATATATTCAACTACTTTTGTATTTGCTAATGGTGAGATATTAGAGACAATCTGGTTAAATTACTGTGGATGTACACCATAGAGTTCTAGTCAGCAATCAGAAGAAATGAGAGAGATACACAGCACAAAAAGAAAGGATCTTAACAGAGCTGAGTGAAGAATGTAAGAAGCAAAATGAGATAGATAACATAATACCTTCTTATTTTATACAAATTTTTACAAGAACACATACATGCAAGTAATGATTATTCACTTGATATATACTAGGATATTTATGGGGTGGGAGAATGAGAATGAAAAATGGGAAAAACAAGAAATGATTTAGAAAAAATTTTTTAAAGAGCCTTGGGGAAACATAAATAAGATTGCAATATAACCATAATTTAATCTTCTGCATCTGAAGTCCAATAAAGAAAATTAAATCATCTGACAGCAATCAAATTGTCTTTTCTTTGCAGATACTCTGTTTTTACTTCATGGCTACTTTCAAGAATTGTCTCTGGTTTTCTGCAGTTTTACTATAGTATTTCTACATGTGGATTTTTTGTTACTTACTTTGGTTGAGACTTTTTTGAGCTTCCTGAATCTAAGAATTAGTGCCTTTTCAATTATCGGTCATATCCCCTCACGTATTACTCATTGTCTATTTTCTCTATTACAATGTTTTGGTCTGAATACTTTGGAATGTCTCAGACTTCCTTGATTCTTGTCTCTTTTTTTGTGTTTTGCACCTTTTCATATCTCCAGGTTGCAATCTAGTTTATTCAGCTCTATATTCCAGTTTATAAATTGTCTCTTCAAATGTGTTCAATTTGGTGCTTATCCCAATTGTTACATTATTATTTTCTTTTGCTGTGGATTCCTTTTTCACTTTAGTTTTGTCAACTTTGATAGTACCTTGTGCTTTAATATTCCTGTAATTCCTTTGTTTTATTAAAAATGTTAAAATATTTTCTTTATATTATGAATCTGATTAATGTAATATTATATCTTCAGTATTGGCGATCTGCTTCTCTGTTCTTTCTGATGAATCATGCTCGTGGTTCTTTTTTTGTCCTATGTCTAGAGTTTTGATTTTGAATTCATACTTTTGAAACTTTATTATAATTACTTGTGGCCTGAGAGATTTGTTTGCTTCTTCAAAGAACCTAGAATAAATCACAACCTGGAATCATTTTAAACTAAATACCTAGCTTGGGGTTCATTGTGATATATAGGTTATATGACTTCATTCTGTAATAATTCATTCTTTGCCTTCTGTCCCTGCCAATAGCCATTAAAATTAACACCATCAGCCACCAGATATGACAGATGCCAGTATCTTGCGTTCATGCTTCCTCACCATTGCAGATGAATTTTTCTGAATTGCCACCAAGTCAAACACATTGTAATACACACAAACGCATGCATGCACACCCAGACACTTATTATATATATAACATATATTATACATATATTATAAAATATATAATAAAATATATTTTATAT
>NW_016805531.1:2626787-2673029 GCF_001698545.2 Rhinopithecus bieti
TATATATATAACATATATATACACATATATATTGAGAGACAGACAGACTGACTAGGTCTGGCTTTGACGCCTAGGCTGGAGTACAGTGGTGCAATCTCGGCCCACTGTAACCTCTGACCCCAGGCTCCAAGCCATCCTCCTACCTCTGCCTCTGGAATATATTCATTTTGTTCAGGATTACTTTAGGGGATTTTCTCTGAATACCTAGTGAGCCTTGTTGCTGGAAGCAAAACATTTCTTTTAGGTATTCTCAAGAATCAAGGAATCTCCTTTGAGGAAGTACGACCTCTACTTTTTCAGCACTATAACCACTACTATCACATAATAGTAATCAAAATCTTGATGGTATAAGTGTATTGATGAATGAATAATTGCACGAATAAAGGACAACTATTGTCATGTGGGACCTATACAAGTTTTGATGTAGGAGACTTGAGAAAATATTCATGAAAGATCTTAAGGTTCATAATAAGCTTTATATGTTGCTTTCATGAAGAACTTGACTGATACACTCTTTACACTTACAAGTTTTTTCTGCTCTAGTTTTCAGGAATAGAGAACCATATCTAGAACTATAACTCTTTCATACTAGAAAAGACTATACTTATCAGTGTTGATTTATGAAAAGATAGAAGCACTTACAATTTAGCAATGAGTAATGACTTGTAAACCTTAAAATTACATATTATGTATAGTATATAGAACAGTAGCCATATTAATGGCAAGTAAATTAATTTTTAAAATCTGATATTCCATAAACAGCTGAGTATTTACAATATGAATATACTATATTCTTGTCATTAAATATTTCTGATGAAAATGGCTTTCCCCACTATCTAATTTTTTAGTTTATAGCTGGAAATAGGAGTAGTACCTTATTTTTACATTTTATTATAACTGTTGCTTCTTTATTTTAGCTGGGTATGCAACCTTGCATTTTCTATAATAGAACTTCAAGGTGTTTAAAATCAAACTGAGGTTCAGGCTAGCCAGGTAAATATTCACGGACAACAGCCTGTGCATCTAAATGTAAGTGTTGTCAAAACTTTGGATTACATAGTCATACCCCACACCCTATCTTGAGAAGGTCTGAGAGAGCTGGAAAGTCTTTGAAGAGTGATTTTGTTGGTACATGTAAATCGCAATCTCTCCTCATTTCCAGAATGTTCCATGACTGCACTACAGGGTCTATGTAAATTCTTCTGTGGAGACTATCCATGATTCCCTTCATTTTTAGATAAAGTAAATGAGACTTAGAGAGTATCAGGACCCAGGTCAGTCACAGCTGCAGCCATGGGAAACTCTTTACAGTCTCCCAAATAGCCATGAAGTCTTTAGTCAGTGTGGAAGGTATGAAAACGTCATGACAGTCACTTCTCAAGCAGAGGGCAGATCTAACACCCTGGGGATGGCCAATGTCTTTTGATGGGATGATGCACAGACAAGTGTGGAGATGACAGTTGGACTCAAAACACACTCACTGTCCTAGTCTGGATCAGAATTGGACCCAGCCATTATTATTATTTTCTCTCTGCAGAAAGTTGAATAAATAGCAGTGAACTGCCAAATTGTATTATACAGAAGTAAAAACATAACATAGCTTTGGGTTAAGGTCCTAGAATAAGAAAACATGAACTCCATAAAGATGACAACATAGATTAAAAATACAAAGGAAAGGAGAGGACAGCCTTTGGTGACCATTACTTATTTGAGGCTATACTTTATAGAATTTCTGTAAATACTGAAACACTATTATTGCAGAATGTCATGTAGAATACAAGTATGAATCATATAATTATGTGTTATTTTAAAGTATGTAAAAGTGATTTTTTACATGCCTACCTCATCATTTTTTCTCAGTATGTCATTTTATATTCACATTAATAATAGAAAACACCAAATTTTAGAAAATGATTAAATTATTAAATAATGAGGCATGTACTTAAGCAGTATATAATTATTTAATGATAATTTTGAAGGATACATAGCAACACAGATAAATGTTCTTGATAAAATATGAAATGAAAACAATAACATATTTGCATTGTAATTGCTGGGATGGAAAGCATAAAGAAAATACTAAAAGAAACATAGAGAAATAAAAGTTGATGTGCTATTTGATGGGAGATGGCATCCTTCTTTATTTCCATTTTAATTTTATAATCTTATTTTAGAATCAACATTCAAAATGAATCCTTATTTAAAATGCAGTGAGGAATACAGAACTTGATATAGAATGTCTGAAATAGTTATAATATTTTTAATCAGATGAGAAGGATTTACCTTCACTTTTAATTCAGTTCACTTCCACCTGAAAGTAAATCTGCCTACATATTTGCAACAAAATAAAGTCACTAGGATAGTAGGAAAACTGTAACTTTCTGGGTGGCAGTGGGTCCCTGAGAGAAGTATTTTAGACAGAGGCCTTATGCTGTTTTTGTTAAAATGTGAAACATAACATTTTATATATTTCAAACATTTCAGTGGAAATCTATGGACTTACAATTTAAAATGCTGATGTAAATTGTGAAGCATTGAAAAAAATTGATGATACCTAAGCTGGAGGTGGAAGAAGGAATATTCCCTTCAATCTGTGAACTAGTGATCACCAGGCATTAAATTGTTAAAAATAATGGAAGTTTTTTTTTTTTTTTCCTTTTCAACCAGAGAAAGGTCATTATGGTACGATAGATAGGGAGGAATGAAGATGCAGAGAGGGCAAGAGTGGAGAAGACATTACCTCAACAATGGAAGTCAGAGGGAAAACTGGAAAAAGCAATAGGGAAGAAAATAAGGAGACATAATAAGAAAATAAAGATGAAGAGCTGGCTATCTGTGATCCTTGGGTGAGAAAATAGTACCTACATTATATTGATAAAATAAAAAGTGGGAATAAAGGATTCCTAGTCCAAGAGAAGTGAGTCAGTAGTAGATAAGAGAAGTGTGGCAATGGATGGGCATACAGTTTCAGTAGAGAAATTTCTATTAAGTATCTACTCTATGCCAACCAGCATACGAGGTGTTTCACTAATGTGAGCTCAGTGATTATACACCTGCCTGCTGCCATCCTAAATGACCACAAAAAGCAGTTGTGGGGGCTTGGTCCAACAGCAGATGTGTAATTAATGTAACCTTTGGCAAAGATAAAAGAGCAACATGATTGTTCCTCTGAAATATTCCACACTCATTGATGTAGAATAGAACAGAAAAACGTAATTCCTCAGATTTGTATGATACTTCACAGGTAACAAACATCCTTACAAGTCATCAGTAAATTTACTTTGACCATGATGGGGTAAAAGAAGGAGCAATGGCTCTTTGAACACTACTGAAAATAGTTACCAAGTGCTGTGCTAGGTGAAGTGTAGATAAAGATGAATTAAAAGTAGCTGTTTGACTTCAGAAACACACAATCTAGCTTTTGGAATGATGTAATAAATTGTTGCAACCAGCACCTAGTGCCTTTAATCGGTGGTTGCTGCTGCTTCTGGCTTGTGAGTTGAACTTGAACTTGCAGGAGGGTTATAGCTGAGCCAACTGTACCAACATTCTTCTTGAATGCTTTGCTCCAAAATGTTTCTCTCATTGAGTTACAGAGAGATAGACTGTCATCTTCCTCAAAGTGCCATGCATGAGACAACTCTACAAGGCATAGCAGGTGATTTGGTGCCTAATCCATTTGACACTTTATAGTGATTTGGTGCCTAATCCTGTACCTAATCCATTTGGCCCACCTGACCTCAGCAGGGCAGTGGCAGGCAGCTTCACTGTGCTATTCACCTTCCTCGCTCACACTTCCTTCCACATTTCTACCTCAGGCCTTTCTCTGCTTTGCTGCTGACTTTTAGTGACATCTAACAGGCTAACCCTCCATGTCAAATTCCAGACCTACCCTCAATTGTTAGTTGATCTATGAAGCAGGGTTGCAAAGCCACATTCAAAGAGTTCTATCCTTCAAAGATTATAAAAATAATCAATTTGGAAATATGAGCAAACAAGGAATAATAATATTCGACCATAATATTTGTATGTTATTAATGAAAGAAAAATTCCTGCATAATAACTTCATCTTTGACATAAATATAAACCAGGAAGAGTTCAAAGATTAATTACTAAAACGTAAAGATTTTTTCCCAAGTCAAAAGAGGATTCAGTATTCAAGAATAAAGATGACTGCCATCACAATATTCAAATAATGACTAGAATCATGAAATAGTTGGACCGATGCTGAGCAGTGCGACTAAAAACACTGTAGACAAACATGTCACACAAAGAAGAAATTATCAGGGGAAAAATGTCAAAAGATTCAGTAAAATACCAGAATAGAGAGCAAATACTGAAGAAAAGCAAACAGGACCTGATAGTTTAAAAAAAAAAAAAACTATTAAAATGAAGATTAGTTTTTTTTTTAATCTGTAAATTTACCTCATTGAAACATCCGCTATATGTAACTGGTTTGTAGAGCCTGGTGGACCCTGAAGGTCTAGTGAAAAGAAATTTTTCTACCACTGTACCTTAAAGTTCTTCTGATTTTTCTTCCACACACCTGCATGAAATCGTAGGCAAATCCCATTATGGCAGTGGTTCTCAGACGCTAGCTTGCATCCAAATCAGCTGGAGGGTTTGTTAAAACCAAATTGCTAGGTCCCAATCCCCCAGTTTCTCACTCTGCAGGTTGAGGGTGGCCCTGAGGATTTGCATTTCTAACACATGACAAGATGCTGCTGATGTTGTCCTGGCGTGAGTGTCCCTACACTTGGAGAGCCACTGCATTATGGTTTCAGGTCACTCTGAAGCAATTGGTAGTGACATATTTGAGGTATTAAAAATAAAGACGTCTAGAATTACTTCCATTACTTCTTCATGATTTACAGCTTTTTAACCCACCCGCTGCCTCTTTCCCCTTCCCCATACCCAAATTGCTGTAGCTGCACTCTAGTAAGCTTGCAGTTGGGAATAGAGGCACCTTAAGTTTGTTTGTTCCATCTGGATACACAACTTACTGTATTTGTTACCTGCTAGTTTCGCCCCTTCAGGCCTGGTAAGGGAAGGGTGGACATAGTCTTATGTGCTAATGCATTGTTAATGGTGTCCTCTGTATGGTGAAGGTCAAACTGACGCTTTTCCACCTGTAAAACTGAGGATTTCCAGGTGCATGCACAGTAGTGGGCGAATTCACCTTGGTCTTGCCATATCAACTGTCCCCTCAGTTCCGGCTTCCTGCCAACTGGCTCTCCCTGACACCTCTGTTGTAGTCCCTTTGCCTCCCCAAGCACTCCCATTTTGCAGCTGTTGGGTGGGCTGGGGAATGAGCTGTGAGTCAAAACCTGATCTCCCCAGTTTTTAACCTGTCTTCCTTTGCCTTCTAGTGTATTCAGATGTTGGGGACACACAAATCTCCAAAACACCAGGAAAAGGGAAATTTAACATCATTTTACTATAAAATGTGAAATGCCTAGATATGTTCTGTGTATTAATTTAAGGTTCTACGTGCTACAAACATACACAATTCTGGGTTATTTCTCATCAGTTTAAATGGGATGTTCCTTGTCTTACAGTTGTTGTTGGGATTCCGCTCGCCTAGGGTTGTACTAATGTCTGGGAAGGAAAGGAGTGTAAAACTTCTAAAATGAGGATAGGGCTTTAAATCTCTGCTTCACAATGATTGCCACAGACATGCTAATTGTCCCAGCTCCTGGAGGCCCCTTTATTCTGTCAGCTCTTTTATTCCAGTTGCCACATGTACACTAGAGAGGTGTCTGATGATGTTGCAAACTTGGTGCAGCTGCTCCTTGGAGACCTTGTCACTTTCCTGTAGGACACTTGCTAGAGAGGTTCTTTGGGGATGATGCAGGATCACAATTAATGAAGTAATCACACGTGGTGGGGGATGAAGTGTCAGTGAATAGTGAGGCATGGGGCAATCATAGGATATTGCTCTACATGCATGCTTTACAAACAATGGTGATGACGAAGACTGGGTTAAGATAACTGCATGTAACTACCACGGAGAGCTCATAACATGAAAATGTTAAACTGAGGCCTTGCACTCTGAGCTAAAGTCATGGGTGCAGAATCAGAATGACTCTGGACTATTGTTAAAGGAATCCCTTATCTCCTGTAGCTGCAAAGCAGATGTAGTGGAAGATCAGATCCAGAACTTGATTGTACAAATTATAGTATTGTACAATCACTTAAATTCCATCCTTTCCAGGCCTCTTATTCTAAAGTAAAATGAACAGGAACTGGAGAGATTCTGAGACATGGAATGGGAAAATTTTGGGCACACTCAAATATGGCTGAGAATCTTACATTGAAAATTGCTGCAAAATCTTTCTCAGCTGTGAAAACAGCCCCTCTCCCACCTAAATAAGGAAACCAAACTTTCTTTGCCTAGAACTTTTCCAAGAACTTCAAATGGAGATCTGGCGTTATAAAGAGATGCAGATTATCTTCAGGACCCAAGCTCACCATCCATGATTTCCTCCAGACCAATTACTACAGTTATTTTCCAGCAGAGCCCCAGGGAAGTACAATGTCCATTCAAGGAGGAGATAACACAGACACCTCAATAGTGCGGAATCTTGCTGATTTGTGTCTGCAACAGTCAAGGAAGCTTGTATGGAAATGGTTGTAAGGGCATTAGATGAAAAATGACAAAATGGAAAGTTGGATCCAGCCTATGTTATTGGGTGAATATAGTCATCTGTAATTTGATTATGATGTTGGCTCACGTGTATGACTGTGTGCCTGGTCTTAAAGATGTCACTGTAGGGAACGGAGGTGGTGGGACTTCCCAAGCATAATCTCGAGGCAGGATTTTGGAAATTCAAGGACATGGAAATGTTGGCATGAAAACACTGTGTAACATGCTCAGCCATCTTTTAACCTTAGGGAAACCTAGTGAACACTCCTTTCGTGGCAAAAAAAAAAAAAAAGCACCAATAAAATGTTCTTTGCAGTCTGTCCTCTGAAGACTAAAAATGATCATAGATGATACCAGCATGTAGTTGGGCTCCCCAGTTATAGTAGAAATAAATGGAGTGCAGAATAGTAGACACAGGTGGTAGCACTTCAGCACAAGTGGTCCCAATTTCCATGGGTGATTAACAGAATGGAACTTGCAGCGTTTTGATTCCCAGGCTTCTGTGTTGATAAGGAATCAAAGGTGGGAACACTAGGAATGAAATAGAGGGGCAGTCTAGACATATGTAAACAAATACATTCTAGGTCACGTAGGAAGAAACCTGAGTCATCCATAGTGGTAATTCATAGCCCCTTACTCAGTTTGAAGACCTAGAGCTCCTTGTCTGAGGAGGGGCCTAGATTTCTGGCAATGTGGCCACAATATAGGATATAACTCTTTCTCCAAGCCTTCAAGATGTGTGGCCATTTTCCAGGGTGTGTGCAGTGGAAAAGGAGATTTTTTTTTTTTTTTAGGTTTTCCGTGGGTTATTAGGAAAAGCTA
Organism: Rhinopithecus bieti; assembly: GCF_001698545.2. Lineage (NCBI taxonomy): Eukaryota > Metazoa > Chordata > Mammalia > Primates > Cercopithecidae > Rhinopithecus > Rhinopithecus bieti. The sequence continues at coordinate 2,634,256 of NW_016805531.1, forward strand.
ATTCTTAACCTCACCACTTCCATATCTACCATGATGGCCACTGGTCAAAATGTGGCTTATTATTAGATGATGGGAAGAGTCTTGACCAGAGTCCATCTCTGTGTGGGTCCATTTGGGACCACACACATCTGTGATTATTTCCCCAGTCCTGGCATATATAGTGAAAACATCTCTGTCTCCCTCCCTAACTATCTACCTACCTAGAAGCTGGCAGAATCCAAGCATTGGTACACTGATCCATGAAATGAGGGTTATTACATAGCAAAAGCTAAATTTACCTTGTTGGTGTCGACCTTTTGCCATGACAGCAAAATCAGAAGCAATAGCACTTGAGGGAAGTACAGAATTAATTGCCACTGTCAAAGATTTGAAACTTGCAGAGATGCTTATTCCTACCACACCATTATTTAAACTGCCTGTTTGAACAAGCAGATGTTGAATTTATCTTGGAGAATTACTGTGGATTGTCTAAAACATAATGAGATGATTTGTTTCAGTTCTTCCAGAAGCTAATACAAGGAGTTGAAGGCAGGAGTTTGTAGGAGAGGTGATCTCAGGAAGCACAGTACGGGATTGGGGAAGATAAGTAACTGTACCATTGTACTGTGCATTAGTGGAGTGTTTACTACTGTGTGAAACTGGGGCTCAATCCTTCTAGGGTCCTTTGAGGAACCGTGCAAATTATTACTTGGAATTGTCTATCGAGAGATTGGGAAGTTGCAGTATTTGTCACCAATTCCTCTCTCATTAGTAGAGAACTGCCTTTGGTAATAAGCCTGGTGTTTTGAGGCTGATCTCTGAGGCTCAGAGGGATCAAGTAGCTTAACTGAAGTCAAATAGTTGAAAAGTGGCAGAATGGAGGCTTGAACCACGTTTTCTGTCTCCAGAAGGAATCTTTTTTTTTTTCCCTCATGCTGCTATCCCTAGGCAAATGCCTAAGAGATGACAAAAATGGCTGTTGATAGAAAATTTAAGATACTCCTCATCAGATGATGGTATAGATGTAGGAAGTTTAGAGGCACTTTAAGGCAACAGTGCGTGTGTGTGTGCCCGCAGGTGTGTGTGTATGTGCCCGCGTGTGCGTGTGTGGGGGGGGTGGCATGAATCTGTGATGCATAGTCAAGCCAAACAAGTTACCTGGGCACAGGCTGAATTCAGGCATGAGAGGTCTCCCTCTTGACCTGTGCTTTCCTCACTCCTTCCATAGGGCCTGCTGGCATTGTGGGCAGAATGGACACCAGGCAGATTTCCAGCCCCTTCACTTATGTTTCCAGAAGTCTTGGGGGTGCTCTTCTAAAGAACAGGAAGAAGGAATAAGAGACACTGATGTAGGGCAATCAAAGCCAGAATTCCACAAGGAGTCACTGGCATCCTGCAAATTCACCTCACCCCAGGCCATCCTAGATGAATGAAAGAGGAATATGTTACAGCTCTCAAAATGTGCAGGACAAACACACACAAACACGCGTGTGCGCGTAACGCGCGCGCACACACACACACACACACACACACACTTGAGGTGTTCTGAACACATTGATTACCCCATGTTGTGACCCCCCCTTTCTATATTCTCTTTGTTGCATATATAACTAGAGAGGCCTGAGCTATATTCACAGGGATCCCAGGGCCAACTTCTATCTATACCTATGTGAAATGTATACATTTGTCAAGATTAAACTGGTGATGGTTTTCATATAATTGTTGCATTTTTAGGAGAAAACTAATGAAAGTGACAAATTGCTTTTCAATACAGACCATTCATGTTATAATTAGCAAAAATTATCTGTAACAATAATAACATTGCCCTTGTTATTTTTATTAACTCATATTCTTCGTTTCTAGCTTGTTTGATTTTGTATCTTTCAGGGCCTTCATAAATATTTTAATGATAAGTTGAAAGTTATATCAAAGAGGGCTACATTATAGTACCTTAGTCTATAAATACTGGCTGTGCCTTTAAAGAACAATATGTAATAATATTAATACAAGTTAAAAGGGACATATAATCAATCGATCAGTATTAAAAGGAATATAGAAGGAAAAATAACATGGCTAATATGGCCAGTGGAGTGACTGAATAAAAGCCGGCTACCCACTTAAACACGTGCAAACACACGCACTCATACACACACACTCTCCCAATTCAGGACAAATATGAGGGTTAAAATAGTGAGAAGTTGAAAAGTAGTAGAAAAGAATAAAGATTGCCAGAAATCACACAACTTCTTTGTCTTCTGTTAAATAGAATAAAATGTTAATGTGTTTGATTATACAGGTATGCATTAATGTACATAAAGTTTACAGTGGTCATATAAACACATAAATGTAAATTACATTCTACTTTCCAGATGAAACAATCAACAAAATAGAGAATAGTTTAGATATCAAAAAGCATAACAGAAATGGTGTTTCAAAAGAAACTAACAACAAACAAAATCATGAAATGAGATCACATATGTAAGAGCATGTCAATGACCATCAAAATGATATAAATGACCTAAAACAATACATGCAAACCTGTGGTTTCCATATTGAATTTAGCCAAACAAAACCAAAATGCTATACAAGCAAAAAATATCCAAAGATTAAAATATGAACTAATCAAAATTAAATAAAAATAAACAAATTCCATATTATGAGAGCCATGATATTATAATAAAAAGAACATATACTTTACCAAGCACAAAATAAATTAATTTTGGGGAACAAACTGTAAACATTTGTAACTTTGGTATACCAAAGCTGTGGTGACACTGAAGGAGAGCAACAGCCAGATATGATTTAATGGGACTATTTAGAGATGAAAAAGGCATAGGAGGATGAGTAAAGCTCCCAAACACCCCAGACTGACTGAAATACCATGCATGCACAAGAACCAACCAACCTAGTGCAGTGAAAAGTGAAAACAAGGGAGACATGAAAATTGTCTGCAATTCTGCCTGTGTCCTCCAACCTATAGAAAGATCACTTGGTAGAGTTAGGAAGACTTAGAGGGCCCAAGATGCTGAGCATAATCTTTGCCAAAATTATTGACTGATCATTAAGCTGTGTATGCGCATGGATAATCTCTAAGAAGCCAGGTTAACAAGTAAAACAAGGATTAAGAAAAATGAGCAGAGACACACCATAGGAGAGAGAGAGATTCAAAAGTTTCAGTCTAGGCAGTTACTCGAACCCAACAGTTGTCAGAGAAATAAATCACAATCTAGTATGGCTATATTTTCTAAAGTGTCTGTTTTTCAAAAACAACAGAATACTAAATATGCAAAAAACAGGAAAGTGTGACCCTATTTTCAGGAAATAAAATGAAACTAATAGAAACTAACTGAAATAAGTAAAATACAGAAAAATTAAAAGATACTAAAATACAATCTATAAGAATAATGTGGAAATTATAAACTTGAAAACTATACAAAATTTAAAAATTTAGTAGGTAGAGTCAACAAAAGATTTTAGATGTCAGAAGAAATAATGTGTTTGAAGACAGAACTATAGGTTTCCAATCCAAGAAATAGCTAAAAAAAAAAAAAAAAAAATAGAAATACAATAAACAGAGCCTCAGAAACTTATACTGTCATAAGCATCTCAACATACACACAAAAAGTTACAGCCCAGTATTATAAAAGTAATAAAACAGTGCTGGAAAACTATTTGAACAAAATGGCTAAAACTTCCAAAATTTGTTGTTTTACCCTATTGATTGAAGATCCTGAAAGAATCTGGTAGGTAAACACAAAGGGAACTACACGTAGAGAAATTAGAGCCAATCTACTAAAAGCCAAAGACAAACAGAAAATCAATAATCTAAGCTTTCACCTCGAATACCTATTAAAAGGAAAGCAAAACCAACTCAGAATAAGAAAATAAGGATAGAGCATAAATCAATAAATTAGAGAAAAAAGATAAAATTATTGAAAACAAAAGTGATTTATCAAAAGTTTAATACAATTGTTATTCCTTTAAATAGGCTGGCCACAGAAAAAAAGAGAGAAGGCACAAATTACCATCAAAAATAAGAGACATCTTTATAGACTTTTCCAAAATTCGAAGACTTAAAAAGAATGTTATGAACCACTTTATGCCAACACATTAGAACTTAGATAAAATGGACAGATTCTTAGAAAAACACAAGTTACCCAAAATAATTGTTAAAGCACTGAACATAACAGGTAATTTGAATGCATGTATGATGTAGATTATAGAATTAACTGATGTACAAATAGAACTATAGAAAGGAAATATTTTAATGACTTACCATTAGTTCATTACTATAGTTGATGTTTTAGCTATAATTTATTTAATCTTCACAAAACTCTATGTGGTAGCTATCAGCTCCCTAATTGAGTTGAGAAAACTCAAATATACACAGTAAAATATGACAAAACTTGTAAGTCATAGATGGATTTCTCTGCCTCTAGTCATTTTCCTTCTAACACAAGTAACTGCTACCCTGGCACATAATATAAACCATATCCTTATGTGTTAACAGAACTACATGTGGTTTGGATTTAGAGACTATCTCCAGAGGTGAAACTTGCTTAGACTTTGAAGAAGGTAAGAATAGTAAATGGGCATGAATAAACAGTAGAAGTGTCAGATCAAAGATGTGTAAAGTGAACTAACCAGTTCCTCATGGGGCAGCAAATGTATGTTGATGAGGAACTATGATGAAGCTAGCGAAACGTGCACCTATAGGGGTAGGAGAGGGAAGCTCATGGTGAAGATGGAGCATGACACACTTATATGCTGGACTTCAATGGTGTGTGGATAATAATCACGGGGTTTGGAAGCTGAAGAATCAGGTTTAGGAAAAGTATTCTCACCTTACTGAAGATCATGTTGTTTTCTGTGAGTATTCTTCTTCAGTGCAGTGGAGATGATAATCATTTTATAGGTTTACAGTAAGGATGTTTTCATGTTATTTAAATTTAGTGCTTTATAAATTGTCTACTATTACTATAACTACAGTTGATGAAAAACAAAATCAGAAACAATAAGAAACACACAGAGAATACCCCTACTGTTGAATTAAATCTTTAAGAAATAGCTAGAACAAGGTGCAACACACAACCCCAGGACCACAGGGATTCTGTTAACAGTGAGAATTTACAGATGTAGCTTAAGGCTTGATGTAAGTGACTCCATTGTACATGTCCATGAGCTAAGATTCTCCTTGAATACTTAGGGATATAGTAGTGTCCATTACAGTTAAAAAACAGACTTGTTCTTCTCGTCTTAATACCGAACATGCATTGGAGGGGGTAGGAGCTGAGAAAGTACGTATTTTCTGAGAGCCAAGCCTCATTATGTAATTTTTTGTAAGATTTAAATTCAGAAGGATTATAAGAGGACTTTAACATTGAATACACCCCTTCATCATTGCTCAAAAGACACCAGGATTTTCTACCAGTCATAAAAGAGTTCAAATAAGAAAACTTCACCAATAACATTATAGTACAATAAAAAAGAAATAATTGGCTAGGAACAGTGGCTCATGCCTGTAATCCCAGCACTTTCGGAGGCCGAGGCAGGCAGATCGCGAGATCAAGAGTTTTGAGACCAGCCTGGCCAACCCAGTGAAACCCCACCTCTACTAAAAATACAAAAAATTAGCTGGGCATGGTGGCGGGCACCTGTAATCCCAGTTACCAGGGAGGCTGAGGCAGGGGAATCGCTTGAACCTGGGAGGCAGAGGTTGTGGTGAGCCAAGATCACGCTATTGCACTCCAGCTGGGGCAACAGTGCAAGACTCTGTCTCAAAAAATAATAATAATAATTTATCCTTCCACTAGAGGGAATCTGATAGTGAGAGGGATTTGAGAAAATTACAAATGTTCCAAGGCTCAAAACTTTGAACCTCTAAGGGTGAATAATTCTGTGAGATAAAAGTATTCTTTGTTTCCTAGAATAATTGATTTAAAAAAAAGCAACTGACTAAAATGGCTTTTATATTTTAGATAAAAGATATTCAGATACATATTTCTAAAATGTATGTTTAGCTTTACCCTCATATACATTATTTTATAAATATTTTTCTATATAGAGACATTAAAATATTTTTAAAAGATTGTTTACAGAAGCAAAGGAATTTCCATGGAATGCATTTAAATCACCATACAAGAAATGCTTTAGGTTTGGAAAAAATATACACTAATTAGGTCACCTGAGGAAAGAGTGCTTGAAAAATGAACATTCTTTATAAAGACTTATTTGCAATCTTGCTCAGAACTATTGGTTCCAAAAAATGATAGTGAGTGTATGAAAAGCTGAGACCACAATTATTTTCTAAATGTCAACTTGGTCTTACAGTATTAAGTGCAAAACCAGCTTAATAAGCGTGTGACCTGGGCAGTCACAAAAGACCCTATACTTAGAAGGGCCCCACACTTGGTTTAATGCTGTGCTGTTGCTGTCTTAATATTCTTCATAACTTTTGAACAAAAGTGCCATGTTTTCATTTTGCTCTGAGCTCCACAAATTATTTAGGTGATCTTGGTTTTTAAGTGAGCTATTATGATCCCATCATCACCACCAGTACAATCCCTCTACCATGAGTTCTCTTTCTCACATTAACAGAATCACTACCATTCACAAAAATAATCCCCAAAGCAGCAACTCTATACCACTTCTAAAATAACAAAAGATTTAAAAGAATTTTTAAACGTCTTGCTATTTGCTGGAGTAAAAATAATTTGATAGATTCCTTCTTACACCATTGATGGGACCGCATCAGATTGTATTTTAAATTGAAAAGTAGTATGACCAGAGAATAAAATGAATTAACTACTATCCAAGTGCATACTTTTTAAATTTTCTAAGGTATATGTCATATTACATAATCAGATTTCATTATGAACTATCTATACACATCAGAGCCATCACTGGTATTTTTTAACAATGCAGAATTCTAGGCCTTGTCCCCTGAATTTTTGATTGAGTAGTTCTGAGATGGTGAAGACGGTAGCCTATATTTTTAGTAAGTACTCCCAAGTAAATTTAACCCTAGATGAAATCCATTGTTTTGTATTTTGTTTTGTTAACAACATAAATTTTCCATATACTAATACATGGAAAATTGGCCCCTAGTCCTCCCTTGTTCCTTTTGGAGTCCTCAGTGTCTATTTTCCCACTTGTATGTCCATGTGTACCCAGGGCAACTTCAACTTACAAGTGAGAACATGCAATGTTTAGTTTAATGTTTTTGTGTTAATTTACTTAGGGTAATGGCCTCCAATCACATCCATGTTGCTGCAAAGGACGTGATTTTTTTATTTTTATAGATGTATATTATTCCACGTTGTATGTGTGCCACATTTTCTTCATCCAGTCAACTGTTGAGGGACACCTAGGTTGTCTTTGCTATTGTGAATAGTGCTGCAGTGAATGTATGTGTTCATGTGTCTTTATGGTAGAACAGTTTATTTTCCTTTGGTTATATACCCAGTAATGGGATTGCTGAGCTGAATGAGTTCTATGTTTAGTTCTCTGAGAAATCACCAAACTCTTTTTCACAGAAGATGAACTAAATGACATCCCACTAACAATGTATAGCATTCCCTTTTCTCCACAGTCTTACCAACATATTATTGACTTTTAACAATAGCCATTATTTTTTGACTTTTTAATAATAGCCATTCTGACTGATGTGAGATGGTATCGCATTGTGGTTGTCATTTGCATTTCTCTGATGATTAATGATAAGCATTTTTTCATATGTTTGTTGGCTGCTTCTATGTCTTCTTTTGTAAAGTGTTCATATACTTTGCCAACATTTAAAGAGGGTTATTTCTTTTTTTCTTGTTGATTTAAGATCCTTAATATATTTTGGTTATTAATCCTTTGTCAGATTCATAGTTTGAAAATATTTTCTCTTATTCTGCTGGCTGCCTATTTACTCTGTTGATAGTTTCTTTTGCTGTGCATAAGCTTTTTAGTTTAATTAGGTTCCACTTGTCATTTTTTGTTTTTGTTGCAATTGCTTCTGAGGACTTAGTCATAAAATCTTTGCCTGGGTCAGTGTTCAAAAAAGCATTTCCTAGGTTTTGTTCTAGGATTTTTATAGTTTGAGGTTATAAATTTAAGTCTTTAACCCATCTTGAGTTAATTTTTGTATATGGTGAGAGATAGGGTTACAGTTTCATTCTTCCGCATATGGTTAGCCAGTTTTCCAAGCACCACTGAATAGGGAGTCCATTCTCTGTTGCTTATTTTTATCAACTTTGTTGAAGATCAGTTGGTTGTAGATGCAGGACTTTGTTTCTGGGTTTTCCATTCTATTCCACTGGTCTATGTATCTTTTTTGGTACCAGTACCATGCTGTTTTGGTTACTGTAGCCTTGCAGTATAGTTTGAAGTTGGGTAATGTGATGCCTCCAGTTTTGTTCCTTTTGCTTAGCATTGCTTTAGCTATTCAGGCTCTTTTGTCATTCCATTTAAATTTTAGAATAGTTTTTTTTTCCCTAATTCTGGGGAAGATGATGTTGGTAGTTTGACAGGAATAGCACTGAATCCATAGATTGCTTTGAGCAGTATGGTCATTTTATTATTGATACTCCCAATCCATGACTCTCCCAATCAATGAGCATAGAATGCTTTTCTGTTTGTTTATGTCATCTATGGTTTCTTTCAGCAGTATTTTACAGTTTTTCTTGTAGAGATATTTTATCTCCTTGGTTAGATATATTTCTAGGTATTTTCATTTTTTGTGGCTATTGTAAATAAGATTGCATTCTTAAATTGGCTCTCAGCTTGAATGTTATTGATGTATAGAAATGCTACTGATTTTCATGCATTGAATTTGTATCCTGAAACCTTACTGAAGTCTTTTATCGGGTCTAGGAGCCTTTTGGTGGTGTTTTAGGTTTTTCTACGTAATCATATCGTCAGTGAAGAAAGATAATTTGACTTCTGCTTTTCCTGTTTGGATGACTCTTACTTCTTTCTGTTGCCTGATTGCTCTGGCTAGGACTTCTAGAATTATGTTGAATAGGAGTCATGAGAGTAGAAGTCCTTGTCTTGTCCCAGTTCTTAGGGAGAATGCTTCTTGCTTTTGCCTGTTTGGTATGATGTAAGAAAGAAAATGAAACTCAATAATGAATTCCAAAATTGAATTAGTAATGATGAAAAACCTACCAACCAAAAAAAGTCCTGGATCTGATGGATTAACAGCTGAATTCTACCAGACATACAGTTGTTTCCAACTGAAACTATTCTCAAAAAAATGTCAAGGAAGATGGATTTCTCCATACCTCATTCTGTGAAACCAGTATCATTTAGATACTGAAACCTGGCAAAGACATAATGAAAAAAGAAAACCACAGGCCAACATCCCTGATGAACATAGACACAAAAATCCTCAAAAACATACTATCAAACTCAATCTAGCTGCACATCAAAATAATTCACCATGATCAAGCGGGCTTTATTCCTGGGATGCAAGGTTGGTTCAACATATGCAAATCAATAATTGTGATTAACCACATACAAAAAATTAAAAACAAAGCTATATGATCATCTCAATAGAAGCATAAAAACTGTTTGACAAAATCTACTATTCCTTCCTGATAAAAACCTTCACCAAATAGGCATTGCAGGAACATACTTCAAAATAGTAAGAGCCATCTATGACAAACCCATAGTCTTTTTTTTACACCCCATTTCTATTATGCCTTTTGATACCTGGACTATTTTCAATTTATTGTGTTGTGATTGTTTAAAAAATAGAATGTAGTTTTCATTTGCATATTTATATTACCATTTTTAACTTTATGCACTTTATACCTATAAAATTACTACACTCAACTTTTATACAAATGACACCAACTTTATTTTCTAGAAATTTTAAATCATGTACAAGTTTTCAGAATTATTTATATTTGCTATTATCCTGGTGAATAGATAATTAGGTATAGGTTTCTTGGCCACTATCAGAGGTTTTATATTTAGTGGCTGTTGTGGGAAGTCATGGACCCCAAACTGAGGGACCAGCTGAAGCCATGGCAGAAGAACATAAATTGTGAGGATTTCATGGACATTTCTTAGTTCCCCAAATTAATACTTTTATAATTTCTTACGCCTGTCTTTACTGCAGTCTCTGAACATAAATTGTGAAGATTTCATGGACATCTATCACTTCTGCAATCAATACTCTTGCGATTTCACTATGCCTGTCTTTAATCTCTTAATCCCATCATCTTCATAAGCTGAGGATGTATGTCGCTTCAGGACCTTGTGATGATTGTGTTAACTGCACAAATTGTTTAAACAATATGAAATCTGGGCACCTTGAAAAAAGAACAGGATAACAGCAATGTTCAGGGAACAAGGGAGATAACCATTAGGTTTGGCTGCCTGAGAGCTGGGTGGAACAGGGCCATATTTCTCTTCTTTCAAAAGCAAATAGGGGAAATATTGCTGAATTCTTTTTCTCAGCAAGGAACATCCCTGAGAAACAGAATGTGTGCCTAGGGGTAGGCCTCTAAAATGACCGCTCTAGGGATGTCTGTCTTTTACGGTTGTAGATAAGGGATGAAATAAGCCCCAGTCTCCTGTAGTGCTCTCAGGCTTACTAGGATGAGGAAATTCCCACCTAATAAATTTTGGTCAGACCTGTTGTCTGCTCTCAAATCCTGTCTCCTGATTAGATGTTATCAATGACAATGAGTGCTCTAAACTTCATCAGCAATTTTAATTTTGCCCTGATCCTTTGATCTTGCCCTGCCTCCATTTGCCTTGTGATATTTTATTACTTTGTGAGGCATGTGATCTCTGTGACCCACACTGTATTTGTAGACTCCCTCCCCTTTTGAAAATCACTAATAAAAACTTGCTGGTTTTGTGGCTTGGGGGGCATCACAGAACCTGCTGACATGTGATATCTCCCCCAGACACCCAGCTTTATAATTTCTCTTTTGTACTCTTTCCCTTTATTTCTCAGACCAGCCGACACTTAGGGAAAATAGAAAAGGACTCACGTTGAAATATCGGGGGCTGAATTTCCCCCAATATATGGTCAAAGCCTACATTAATAAGTAATAAGTATTTTACTTAAATTTAGCTTTTAGTAAAAAAATAATAATAATAATAACAGAGTTGGTAGGCCGAGGCAGGTGGATCACAAGGTCAGGAGATCGAGACCATGGTGAAACCCTTGCTCTACTAAAAGTAAAAAAAATCAGTTGGGTGTGGTGGCAGTCCTAGCTACTCGGGAGGCTGAGGCAGGAGATTGGCGTGAACCTGGGAGGCAAAGCTTGCAGTGAACCAAGATCATGCCACGGCACTCCAGCCTGGGCAATAGAGTGAGACTCTGTCTCAAAAAAAAAAAAAAAAAAAAAAAAAAAAATAGAGTGTACAATAGGAAAGCAGTGACTCTACCGAAACACATGCTGTCATGTATTAAGTGAGGTTGTATTCTATTATTACTGTTACTGCTCAGAAACTATATTCCAAATACTCATGCCTTCATTTACTTTTAGATTGTAAATTTCATGAAATTAGGTATTTATTCTCATAGAATTTTAATTTTCAATCATCTTTTTTAATGCTGGTATTTTGTTAATCAGCCTAATGTCTACCTATACTAGTAGCTTTGATAAAACTAGATTTGGGAAAAGGAAATATAACTTTATCCAAACTTTGTTTCCTTTCCAAAAAGATATAACTTCATACGTTTTCCTTTCAAAAAATCTGTTCTAGCAGCATTTGATACCAATGCAAAATTATAATTTTCACGATTTCTTAATGAACCCAGTAATCTTTTCATTGTCTATTGTTTAATACATATTTTGCACCATAGCACAAGCTCATTGAGATGGATGAGACAAGATAAGAGATTTCTTTGCTAACAATTAGCCAGAACTTTCCTTTGCCAGGACACACTATTATACAAAAGATAATATCAGAGTATTAGACACTGATTTCACTACTGAAGAGAGTCTGAATAAGATTTTAAAGGCCAGAAAGGTCTAAGGTTGCCTTACCTTACTCCTGAAAATATTCGTGAGAGTACTTAGTAACAATGAATCACTTTTTTGAGAAAAAAGTAATTAACACAATCCATCATGTTCTACTTATAGCATATGGATACAAATTTCTCATCTATCTCCTGTTCATTTAAAAATATTTTAATATAAAATCTAATGTTAATAAAGAAAAATACTGTGCTCAAGATTATTTCAATTGTATGTCCTTAGTAATATTTCAATATTATAAAAGAATTACAGAAACAATGAAATTACTCTACTTATAGACATGGGATGACATTAAAAGCAATGTATCTTTTGTAGTGTAGTATAGATGCAACTACCCATAGTTCAAAATTGATGAAAAAATCATAAGATATGGGATGACTTTCAGAGTTATTGTCTTTTGTGCCCTATACTGAGAAGATGATTAACCTCAACAAACATACACACACAATATCCATTAAGGATACTAGATATGTAATACATGTGAATGTGTTAAGAATTAATTAGAAAAGGAAATTTTCCAAAAGTTGTCAGAGACATGAAGGATGTTGTTACTTCTATGTATGGTAAAACCGAAGAATATATCTTTCTACTGAAAAGAATAACAATTCTGAAAGTAGATTAATGATATTTCTTAGAACATTAAGAAGCTCCAGTGTGCTGACCATGTTTCCTTTGACCTCCAGATCTCCTTTCTGTTCATTTTCACCCAACTCCGTGGAAACATGGCATTAATAGATTCTTTTGCTTTCTGGCTTTCAGCTGAGTTTTTGTCAAGAGTCATAAGACAAGGGTCACCTGCAGAAGATCAGAGGGAAAGAGGAGTGATATCCACATATTCATTCTCTTGGCTTTCTGTCTACATGGTCATCTTAAACTGGTTGTGTACCCCATCAAAACTCTCAGCCTCATATGCTCTCCACCAAGATTTCTTGTTCTGAATCTTATGCTAACTGTCCTTCCCCTCATCCGTCAGGTCAAAGAATGATACTGACTTTTACTGTTGCTGCCCCAGTACTGAGCTGTCTTTTGCTTCCTTTCCTCTTGCCTATGACTTTGCTAACATAGCCTCCATTAAACACTTCTGATATGACTTTGAGTGTCCTACCTATTTCCTCCTAATACGTGGTCTGATACACCAGGTTTATGGTCATATGTCCTTAAATTCTCACAGCATTAAATTGTTTACCGTAACTGTCTCAGAGTCACCAGAGCAGAAACATCCAAAAATAGAAGTGAACTGGTGAAAATCTATTTCCATTTCTTTATATAACTATTTCTACCTGTTTATAGCCTAAACAAAAATATTTGCATAAATATAGTGTGACATATTTGCAAATATCCCAGAATTCCTGGCAATAATACAGGCTTCAACAGATATGCAAATTAGCTGTTGCACCAACCCTGAAATACAAGGATGGGCCCACACTGAAAATTTGGTTCAGATGTTGAGACATGATATCACGCACACACCCAGAGGGTATTATAAGATTTATTTCTGTCATAATTGATGCTTTTCTGGAGAGAGCAGTGCAGACCTCCCAAATAAGTCTAAAAATGGCTAGAGGTTTCTAGTATGGTTAGGGGTATAGCTTGGGTGAGAGCTCTGGTGCATTTCGACAAGGCGCTTGCATGGTTTGAATCCCCTTGCCAGTGTCGAAGGATTTCTTATCAGCTTGACAATTGTGGGGCAGGAGGAATAGAGAGGGGTGAAATTTAAAAACTATTAGCCATTTAACATAAAAAGTGAAGTCAGACCTACTACATTAGCACATAACTAATTTTAATCCAAACATTTTTTACCTAAGCATTATTTCCTCAGCCCACTTTACAATACCTAACCTAGACCTCAAGATCTTTTGTTAAACAGTTTCTTTCCTTCAGAGAATGTCTCAATTTGTAGATATGAATTATTTTAAGATTAATATAATTATTTTAATAGTTATATTCTTCATTAAATTGGAGAATAAGAGCTAGGGCTGTGCTTGCCAAATATTTTATTCAACTAATAGGGCTTGCATTTGGGATGCAGAAATCTAGGAAGGGCATCGCCCCCACACACAAAATATCCACCACCACAACAAACAAGAAATTCTAGGTAACTTGCAAGTTTCCAATTTTGCTGATTCTGATAACTGAGGCTATTGGACCAGCTAACCCAAAATCCAAAGAAAGACATGAACTTTCAAGGAGAGACAGGACAGGAGCATTTGCTTCCCTGCACCAAATACCTCCGTAGAAACAAATAAAATGAATTGCTAAAAAAAAAAAAAAAAAAAAAAAAAAACAAAATCTAACAGTTGGTAAGATTAGGTATGGGCTGTTAGATATACTAGAGATGTTGAATGCCTGAGGGTCACGGATTGTGATTTGATCATTTACATTGAATGTGATCATTTGTTTTATTTAGGGATTCTATTATTTTATTTGCTTTTTGTTTGTTTCATTTAGTTCCTACTTCCCTCCCTCATTTCCTGATTTATTTTACATCAATTTTATTGTATTAATTGAACAAGTTTTTAGTATTCTATTTTACCAATTGTGATTTTAGACTATATATTTTGGTTATCTTTTACTGGTTACTTTAGAAATTAAATGTAACCTATCCAGCTTTTATAGATTTTACCATTGAAAGTAATGGAAAAAAAACACGATAACTTTTACACCAACTTTATCTTTTGGTTTCTAAAATAAAATACATTGAAGGAAATTAATAGGAGAAAATAGTTTATTTTGTTTATCCATATATTTACAATTTCTCTGGCATTGCCAGCTTTCCCAGTGTTCTAGATTTCCTTCTGGTATCATTTTGTTTCCATCAAAAGGACTACTTTTAGTGTTTTTTAGGGTAGAAAATAAAATGTCTTAATTTTCCTTAATCTGAGAATATCTATATTTCACGTTCTTTTCTGAAGAATCTTTTTACAGGATATGGAATTAAGCAGTGATGGTGATTTTTTTGTGGGTCAACATCTAAATAATAGTTTCTCCTGTCTTCTGACCTCTGTTGTTTCTGATAAAAAATTTACTGTCTTTTGAGTTACTTTTTCCCACTACATAATGTGGCATTCATCTCTGGGTGGTCCCAAGACTTTTTATTTGCCTTTAGTTCTTCAGACTTAAATTATGATGTATCTGAGCATGGTTTTCTTTGTGTTTATCTGGTGTGGAGTACACTTTGTGTATTAAATCATTTCTGAATTGTTATAAAGACTATAAATTGCTATTACGTGAGACTGGGCAAGTTATAAAGAAAAGAGGTTTAATTGACTCAGTTCTGCAGGCTGTAGAGGAAACATCATCCTGGCATCTGCTTGGCCTCTGGTGAAGCCTCAGGACATTTTTACTCACGGTGAAAGGTGAAGCAGAGAGCAGGCATGTCACATGGCAAAAGCAGGAGCAAGAGAGGAAGTGAGCGGGGAGGTGCCACATACTTTTAAATGACCAGATATCATATGAACTCAGAACAAGAGCTCACTTATTACGAAGGGGATGGCCTAACCCATTCATGAGGCATCTGCCCTTGTGATCCAAAAACCTCTGACCAGGTCCTACCTCAAGACTGGAGACTACATTTCAACGTGAGATTTGGGTGGAAACAAATATCCAAACTCTATCACTTTGTTTCTTAGTTTATAAGATTCATATTTGTCTTTTCCCAAAATTTTACAAGTTTTTAGCTAAGAATTATTTCTCCGCATTTGTGACATTATAGCCTTCTTGAGGGAGTTAATCACAGTGACATTTTCATTGATGCATAATTGTTGTACATATTTTGGGGGGTATATGTGATACTTTCATACATTCATACAAAGTGTAGTAATAAAACCAGGACAATTGGGACATCATTACTCCAAATATTCACCCCCTTCTTATGTTGGGAAGTTGAAATAACTCTTCTCTAGATATTCTGAACTATTGAACACTCGATCTTATTCCTTCTATTTACTGTAATTTTGTACCCATTGACCAACCTCTTTTCATCTCCCTCTCCTGTCTACTGTTCCCAGCTTCTGCTTACCACCCATCAACTGTCTACCACTATGAGGTCTACTTTATTTGTTCGCACATATGAGTGAGAATATCGGTATCTGTCTTTCTGTGCTCAGCTTATTTCACTTAACACGACCTTCAGTTCCATCTATGTTGTTCCAAATGACAGGAGTTCAGTATTTTTAATAGCTGAATAAGATTCCATTGTGTATATGTACACTTTCTTTATTCGTTCATTGGTGGACACTTAGGTTGATTCCATATCTTGGTTAGTGTGAATAGTGCTACAATAAAAAATGGGAGTTAAATATCTCTTTGATATACTGATTTTCTTTCTTTTGGATATATACCTAGCAGTGGGATGGTTATTTAATATGATAGTTCTATTTTAAGTTTTGTAAGGAACCCCCATGCTGCTTTCTATAGCGGCTGTACTAATTTACATTCCCACCCACAGGTAGAAGTGTATCTCTCCACATATTTATCAGCAATTGTTACTTTTTCTCTTTTTTATAAAATTCATTTTAGTGTGTGAGATGATTTGATTGTGGTTTTAATTTGCATCTCCCTGATGATTAGTGATGTTGAGCGTTTTTTCATATATCTGTTGGTCATTTGTGTGTCTTTTAAGAAATGTCTATTCAGATCTTTTGCTCATTTTTAATAGGGTTATTTGTTTTTTGCTATTTGTATTTCTTATATATTTTGGATTCTAATCCTTGTTGGGTGGACTGTTTGAAAATATTTTCTCCTAGTTTTTAGGATGTCTGTTCACAAAGTTGATTATGTCTTATGCTGTGCAGAAGTTTTTCAACTTGATGTGATCCCATCTGTCTTGTTTTACTTTTGTTTCCTGTGCTTTTAAGTCCTACTCAAGATATCTTTGCCCAGGCCAATGTCCTGAAGTGTTTCCTTTATGTTTCTTTTTGGTAGTTACATAGTTTTAGGTCTTAGATCTAAGTCTTTAATCTACTTTGAGCTGAATTTTGTATATAGTGAGATAGGGGTCTATTTTTATCCTTCCACATATGGATACTCAGTTGCTCCAGCACCATTGATTGAAGAGACTGCTGTTCCCCAATGTATTTCCTTGGTGACTTTGTTTAAAATAATTTGGCTGTAAATGTATGGATTTATTTCCAGGTTCTCTATTCCGCTCCATTGGTTTATGTCTCTATTTACATGTCAGTACCACACTATTTGAGTTACTATAGGTTTGAAGTACATTTTGAAATCTGGTAGTGTGACGTCCCTCGTTTTGATCTTTAGCTCAGGATTGCTTTGACTATTCAGAGTCTTTTGTGGTTCCATATACATTTTAAAGTGTGATTGTTTTTCTATTTATGTGAAGAATGGCACTTGTATTTTAATGGGGATTGTTTTACATCTGTAGTTTACGTCAGGTAATATTTACATTTTGACAATATTAATCCAATCTATAAGCATGGAATATGTTTCTATTTTTTGTTTCCTCTTCCATTTCTTTCATTATTTCTTAATAATTTTCCTTGCAAAGATCTTTAATTTCTTTCGTTGAATTTATTCCTACATTTTGATATTTTTTGTAGCTATTATAAAGAGGACACTCTTCACTAGTATGATTTTGTTCAAATTCTGGTTTTCTTCCCCAGTACACATAGTGCCATATGTTTTCAGTGCCCACGGTTAGTTTCTTCATGCTTTACGTTCAGGGTTTTGAGAGACATTCACTGGAAAGATGAAGATGGTTACTCCATCTACAGTGAAACTGGAGCATTTTGTTGTATACTTTTTTTTTTTCATTTTTTTATTATCCTTTAAGTTCTAGGGTACATGTGCATAACGTGGCGGTTTGTTAACATATGTTATACTTATGCACTGTTGGTGTGCTGCACCGCATCAACCTTGCAGGGACACCCATCAATTTCATTTATATCCTGTATAATCCCCAATGCAATCCCTCCCTCCCCCCCCCCTCCCATGGAATAGGCCCAGTGCTGATGTTCCCCTTTCCCGGGAGTCCAAGTTGAATCTCATTTCAGTTCCCCACCCTATGTTGTGGGAGATGGGGGATGGTGTTTGTTTTCTCTTTCTTGTGATAGTTTGCTAAGAATTGATGTTTTCCATGCGTCACAATTCCGATGCCTAGGTGCAACAGGGGCGCAACTCATTCCTTTTTTTTATGGCTGCATACGTCTTCCATGTGTTATATGTGCGACATTTCTTAATCCAGGTCTGTACAGGATGGACCATTTGGGTTGGTTCCCAAGTTCTTTCTATTGTGATAGGCTGCATACCATACGGTGATGTGCTTTGTAGCTGACTAATTATAATCCCTTGGATATTATAACCAGTGTGGTGCTGGGTCATTTGGTACATCTAGTTTTAGATCCTGAGGAATGCACATACGTTTTTCCTTTGACTGGTTGGAACTGTTTTACATGCCCCACAACCCCAGTTGTAAAGTGTTTCCCATTCTTCACATCCTCTCAACCTGTTGTTTCCTGACATTCTTAATGTTGCCATTCTAACTGGTGTTGAGATGGTTTCATTGTGGTTTTGATTTGCATTGCTCTGATGGCGAGTGATGATGAGCATTTTTTTCATGTTGGTCTGTTTGGGCTGTATTGAATTCATCGTTTTTTGGGGGAAAGTCCTGTTCATATCCTTTGTCCCACTTTTTGATGGGGTGTTTGTTTTTGTATATTTGTTTGAGTCTCCTTTGGTAGATTCTGGATTTACGCCGAGTAGGTTTCAAAAATTTTCTCCCATTCTGTAGGTTGCCTGTTCACTCTGATGGTAGTTTCTTTTGCTGTGCAAAAGCTCTTTAGTTTAATTAGATCCCATTTGTCAATTTTGGCTTTTGCTGCCGTTGCTTTTGGTGTTTTAGACATGAAGTCCTTGCCCATGCCTATGTCCTGAATGGTACTACCTAGATTTTCTTCTAGGGTTTTTATGGTATTAGGTCTAACATTTAAGTCTCTAATCCATCTTGAATTAATCTTCGGCCTTTTGGCTAAGATCAAGTGTTGTATACTTTAAGGATGTTCATGCAAATCAACCTAACAGCCTATGTGTAGGTAACAAAACTTTTCTTTTAATGCTCAATAAATGTGGTTTTCTGATTATCAACATTATTACAAAATTAGAGTAAGCACATTTTCTGTATTTATCTACTTTTTACAAAGAACTTGCACATTCTCCATGTTATTTTGATTTTATTTTTAAGAACTCTGGACAGTAGTAGCAACTAAGCTCCTCTCCAAATAAGAAATCCAGTTTAGAGAATGTATTTCCTCTCAAGTTTACCCAGCTAGAAACTATCAAAGCCAGGTCATAAGCCAGGTTTTTCTGACCAAATGTTTAATGTTTTCCCTTTAGTACCACATACCTGAATATCTTCTGAAATATCAAAGAAACTGGAAGGTGACAATACTGATGGCATCTATAATACCAATCATAGTGAATCAAAGTCTTTCATTAATTATCAGTAGTACAAGCTTTTCTCTAATCTAGTGCTCTGAGGTTAGTCCCTTTCATGAGCTAGATGCTCCAAAATACTAAGGAGAGTTAGTACAAATATTAAGGAGAGTTAGTACAGGTTTTTAAGTAACTGAAAGTAATACTTAGTATGTAATATTAATATTGTTAACTTGTTAAGTATAATATTAATATGTAATGTGTTATATATGTAAATTATATACATGTGTACACATACATATACATACATGTGAATATATCTGTATATTCCAAATTATTCATGGGATTTGTTTAGCAATAACATTTCCACCCCAGTAAGAAAAACCTCATAAATGCTTTTATTAATATCTGGATATGCCCTTCTTTTTTTTTTTTTTTTTTTTTTTTTTTTTTTTTTTTTTTTTTTTTGAGACGGAGTCTCCCTCTGTCGCCCAGGCTGGAGTCCAGTGGCATGATCTCTGCTCACTGCAAGTTCTGTCTCCCAGGTTCAAGTGATTCTCCTGCCTCAGCCTCCTCAGTAGCTGGGATTACAGGTGCACACCACCACTCCTGGCTAATTTTATTTTTTTTGTATTTTTAGTAGGGACAGGGTTTCAGCATGTTGGTCAGGATGGTCTCAAACTTCTGACCTTGTGATCTGCCTGCCTCGGCCTCCCAAAGTGCTGGGAATACAGGTGTGCACCACCATGCCCAGCCTGGATATGCCCTTCTCTATATCCCTTACATGGATTAAAAGACTGAAAGTCACATAAACACAAATATAATAAGGAATTGAGGGCACACACTGCATGCTAGTAGGTATACTGCTAACATATTAGATGTTGTATGGGCAGGTCGAGACAACTGTGCAAATAGTTTATTCTAGAGTTAATAGCCATGTCTGTACACCAATAGTTCAAAAAGAGGGACGCAATAAAAAAGCTGTTCCTCACTCAAGAGGAAATGCACTGTATGAGCACCTGTGAGGTGCTAACAGTGGAGCTAGGAATAAGCTGTACTCATCAGCTTTCCCTCCAGGAAGAAATCTGAAAAATCCTGGCAGCACCTAGCTATGGGATTATCCATTGTCAGTACTTTAAACATAAACATCTAATAAACAAGGTGTTTGGACAATAAGAACATGGTATGACATGTATATAAGCATTCCTCTTATTATTAGCTTATGCCATATGGAATTGCACTGATTTGCTGCATAGATGAAAGAACATGAGCTTTCATGTTGTTTTTTTTTCTTAAATGAGTCTAAGAGACCCGTAATCAAGTCCAAGGGCACATGTTCCTTATCCTATCTGTTAACAAAGAGATATATATTGATAATTTCCCTATCACTATATACTGATAAATATCTCCTTATTTTTAAATTGTTATGGGCTCAATTGTGTCTCCCTCCAAAAAAAGTGTTGAAGTCCTCACCCAAGCAGAATATGTACTTATTTGTAAATAGTGCCATTGCAGATTTAACTTTTTAAGATGAGGTCTTATTGGAGTACTGTGAGCCCTTAATCTAGAGTGGCTGTGTTCTTACAAGAAGACTAAGTGAAGATGCAGAAACACATGAAAAGAATATCATATAATAGCAGAAATAGAGATGAGAGATGTACCCCAAGCCAGAGAACACCAAAGATTGCCAGTCACAGCCAGGAGCTAGGAAGTGGCAAGGAAGTATTCTGTTCAGTCTCAGAGGGAGCGTGGCCTTACTGATACCTTGATTTCTTACTTTTAACCTTCAGAATCATGAGAAAAAAAATAGATATATTTCTGTTGTTTCAAGTCACCTAACTGGTGGGACTTTGTTATAGTGGCTCTAGGAAGCTCATACAGAAGTGGAGAAGCAATATAGCACAAAACACAACATGATATGTGAAAATTAATTCCAGGAAAAGGAAACAGTTTTAAAACTTCCAAAGAAAACGTACTCTAGGAATCATACTGAAATTAGGGATGAGGAAAATACATTTATTTTTTATCACGTATGTCTTCAGTTGCGTTCAAGAGGATGTGGCTTCTATAAAATAGGAAAGACATTTACAAAGAAAAATCCAAGTTCAAAACAAAAGCACAGAAGAAGAAAGTTGATAAGAATACCAAGCCGTAGCAAAACCCAAATTTCAAAACAAAATTAAAATCTATTATGAAGTGAATTAGAAAGGAAATTGGTACTGCTGAAAACCAGTTAAGTGAAATCTTTGATAATTTAAAAATTCCCCAAGATTGAAGAAATAATGACAGAAGAGAACAGATAAGAAAGATACTAAAAGAGAACAAACATAAAACTTTTATTTTAACAATCTAGAAGCTTGAATAATAGAACTGAATCTATCATAAAGATATATTTGAAGAAAATCTTATGGAGATGAAGTAATGACTATAGATATTAAAATAAAAACAATGCACAGAGGAAGAGAACACATATTTGTCAATGTTAATTTCAGATAAGGTAGGATTTTAAAGGAGAGCACTACTAATAGAGACCTGAAAAATACCTTTTACATGGATACTAGGTTAAAAAAAAAATCACAAAACAATTGTAACAGCACAACATGGATATGGAAAATAATGCCAGAACAATAGACTTACTAGCCCAGTTTCTACTATTTTCCACTCCTTTCCCCCTAAGGAGGAAGGATTCCTCTTTGATGGGTATGTCAATCTAAATAATAAAGCACTAAACAGAAGGAAATGGTGAGAAATGGAGATGAAAGAGGTAGAAGGAAGGTAGAAAAGCAGAAGGGTTGAGGGTAAGTTGATTTTGTTGAGCACGTAAAAGCTCTGGTGAAAAGATCTAGAGTGTGAGGGAATATATGGGAGAGGAAAGGTATGTTTCAGTAAATTTTTAAAGGAAACTACATATATAAATCTTTCAAAATGACCTTTGGATATATGCATGAACATTGAAATTTCTTTTTAAGTATGTCAGGCTTCTTATTCTTGAATACAATATTGTTCTGAAACTGAATCACACGAATATCTTAAGATTCACATAAGAAACTGTCCACGTTGGTGCTGTTGACAAATAGGTTTGACTCAGTAGGTCTCAGTTTTGGCTTCTCACTAGAATCCTCTGGGAACACAAAAGATACTGAAGCCTGGGTTCCATCTCCAGATATTCTGATTGAATTGTTCTTGGTGTAGTCAAGAACAGTTTTTAAAAATTCCCCCAGTAATTCTAATATGTGCCCGAGACTGAGAACCACTGAGTACTAGGTAGATACAAAGCTGACAATAACCAATACCCCATGTCTCCTTCCAGATTTATTTGTTGTGGTTACCTGAAGTTAGATGCCATCGTCTGATTTCCTCTTAATGAAGGAGCTGCCATCCACGCAAACCCGTGAAAGCAGTGTTAACAGAGCACATCTTTTAGACTGCCTTTCCTCCATCTAGTAGACATTTCTCTTCACTCACTAATCCCACATTGCCACCATCAGGGTCACGCTGAGTAACACAAGTAAAGAGGATGCAGCAATCGCAGGCAGCTCAGAATTCAGTATTGTGTGGATTGCCTAAATAAAGCTATGTTTTACTCCACTGTACAAAGGAGTACTTTGCAATCAGTTTTAAGACTGTACTTAATGCATAAAACAAGGTTAAAACATAAATCATAATTATATTTATTGCATTCCCTTAATATCGACTGGAAATATCCAATAGCATGTGATGTGATCTTTCAGGCTGTAAAGAGAAGCCATGAAACAGATGGATGTCCTGCTGACAACCACCCAGGAGGCCAGCTTCTGAGACATACGTGGGAAGCTGCAAGCAGTTCAAAGTGATGAGGGGGAGGCTGTAGCACAAACCCTATTAGCAAATAATGGGATTTGTACATCTCCTGTACCTCCAAAGAGGAATTCTCTCGCATGCCTTTTCCTACTATTTGTTTTCACTTAAAAAGCTATTTAAAGCTTTCTCTACTCTTGGAATAGAGCACATCTTCTACTTTGCCCATTATCAGCCACAGTAAATAGATTTGAGCTGAGAGATCCAGGCACTTTAATTGCCACTGTGCACTTTTCTCAAGTAATAAAAAGAAAATATCCACTTTTATGTGTCCCCTTTGATATGGTCTATGTATAGTGCCAGCACTTTATTCCCCTAAAGACCCACTGTCTGCAAAAGAGAAACTAGTCTGATGGTATTGTTTGCCTTTAAAGAAAATCAATGGTCAAACTTAAAAGGTGATTTACTTGAAGTAAAACATAGATGCTTCTTCAACATATTAAATAGATACACATGAGCAGCAGTTTGTGTCTTTTGGTTATAAGTGACCTAAAGAGGAAGTTCCTAAAACACGGTGGAGAATGGCCTAAATATAAGTGTTGAGTGACTTTATTGGCCTGCTCTAGCCATAGCCAGTCTTACAGTTTGGCTGTATGGCACAGCGAAAACAGCATGAACGTTCATGGGAAAAAATAAGGGTTTAAGTCTTGGCCCCGTAATTTACAAGTTATTTGTCATCAGGCAAGTTACCTAATCAATCTGCGCCCCATTTCTGCAAACATAAATAAGAATAACAGTATTTATTGTATATTCTGTCATATTAATAAGAGGCATTATATGTATAATACCTAACCTAGCATATTGTAGGCACTCAACAAACGGCAGGTACACTTTTCTGTCCTGAACCATTTCTTCTCCAAATGATAAAAGCAGTGTGAAAGACCATGGGACATTTTTGTGTCCTCAATAAACTAGTTCTTAATGTTTTCTTTGTAAGTTATGAGTTTCTTTGGAAATGGGCTGAAAACTATTAATACTCCCTCCTACTCTCAGCTTTAAATATACATTACAATATACATACAAGTTAGTTAAAAAAAACTCTTTCATGTAGCAACTCTTCTGTCTTCCAAATCCCATAACAATAATTATTCATAAAGAACCCTGGGTCCTATTCCTAGAGAAGTTAATAAGGACTCAGTGAGGTTGCAAAGTCAATAGATGTGATTGCCATTCACTTTGAAGTGCTCAATAATATCCCTCTGATTCAAGACAAAAGGGCAATCCAGTGATTTTTCTAAGGCAGAACAGAAATGCAATTTGTTACCCTATATGGTATAATTTTGCAGTTTAAAAGAGTGACAGAAACATTACTGGAGTTACCAGCCTTCAAAGTGTGATCATTACACTGGTAATATGTTGTTTTCAGTTGATCAATGTGTTTCTGGCACTGCAGGCAATTTTTAAAATATTTGGTGCCATGGTGAAAGTCTTCATTTATGTGTAGTCACATTCATTTACCAGAATTTCACAACAATAAAGTTAAAAGCATTGGGATTATTTGGTCCACAAAAGACAGGAATGATTAATCATGATTAATCAACATATCTCTCTCTCCCTTTCTCTTTTCTTTCATATCTATGTATCTATCATTTCTATATATGTGAATTTCTATATATGAATTCTATACATTTCTATATTAATTTCTGTATTTCTATATCGATAGAGATATATAGAGATAGATGTAGAAATTCATATATATATGAAAACATGGAGATACATATCTCTCTATATATCTGTATCTCTATATCTCTCGATATAGAGATATAGAGAGATGTAGAAATTCATATATATATATATATATATATGAAAAACATGAAGGATGAACTAATAAACAGTAATTGAGACAAAGAAGCAAAATATAGTCTTTTTGGTTTCTATTGCCTGGGAAAAGAATATTTTCAATTTCAAATTTCTCTTAACTATAAAAGCCAAGGCTGGACCATACAATGGTATGCTAAGGCTGAGACTAAGTTCTGACAACTTATATCTTGCTTTTAATTACCACTGTTTTATTGCATTACTGTGTTTTCAATGTGGAGTTGGATTAAGTAAAGTAATGTGAGACATTTATCTATACTAAATGAACAATCTAATTTTCATCTAATTATTTAAAACTTTAAAATTTATATTCTTGTTTAGTCTCATGTCTAGCCAGTCTTGTATCATCTCTTTTGTTATGTTAATACAGTCTTAATAAGAGTTCATGTTTATTGATTTACTACTCAGTCCTTGAGCAAATAGGAACTGAAGTAAGTAGAAAGGAATTTCACTATTTTCTTTTAAGAAGCTCTAAGTGTAGTACAAGATAGAAATACATACATATAATAAATGCTATTTATGCTCTTTCCAATATGCTATAGAGATCCTTTTTATATTTTTCCCTTTGCTTTTCATCCTGACTTCTAAACACGTGCTTCTCTAAAATGAAGACAGTATTTTGTCGCAAAAAATTCTATCAGTTCCAATTTTGTTTCTACAGTGGCCCCGTTTGAGCAATTGTTATGTAGCATTTAAACCCTATGTATGTGACAAGGGAAGTATTGGTCTGACAATCTCTAGTTAAACATTTGGAATTAGAATGGGCAATATACCGAAGAAGAATAATTGCTTCCTCTTTATTACCAATTTATTTCTGGTTCTCTAAACTATAGTTTAACTAGTCTGCATTACATTCAGTTCGGAGATTTGGATTCTTAATAACTAACTTATTATCTTAAACAAAACGTCAATATTCTTGTATAATACCTTAGAGGAACCACAGTAATCTTCAGAATAAATTACATTTGTGGAATAAATTCTTGTCTGTGTACCTAACCAGTCATTTGATGTGCAGATCAGGTCAGCCTTCATCAAGTCTGCTACTCTCTCTGTTTCATTAATAAAAACTGACATTTCAAATTTCAGCTGTTATGTACCTAAACAGATATGCATTATACAAAAGGAGAATAACCGCAGAAATATCCTGTTTCCATTCTGATATGTCTGAGTTTCTAAAACGATTGTATTTAGCTTCTCAACCATGATTGTGAAGTTTTTTTCCCCCACATCCTCACAGGCATATTAATAGCAAGAAGATGGTATTCATCTATAGATTTAAATTCTAGAGAAATATCAGCAGATGCTGTGATCAGTAATGTGTGATCAGTGCCTGACCTTTTGGCTCCCCTGTGGAATTTCATTAATTCTAATATTGATTGGGGAAAGATCTGTTTGCAAAAATTGACGCAACAGCTCAATGGAATTTCATTCTTCTGGGATGTGACTGACTTTGCAGAGGTGATATAGTGACAGTAGGTTCAGCTCACAAATAATGAATGCAAAGTATAATAAAGTTAGTATAGAATTATTAGGGAGATTCAAAGCAAGAAGGTATAAAAGTCAATTTGGGATTAGAAATAATTCAATTCAACATTCGTTCACATGTTCATTCATTCCACAATACGGATTGCCTATAATATGCCTGGCAATAAGAAAGCTAGGAGGGGCATTTAATGTCAAATTCACATACTGTACAGTGTAGAGGAGCACTAGAAAGTAAACAGAAACACATTGTTCTGTGGTCTCTAAGGGTGAAAGATGACGTTCTGTGGGGATATAAAAGTAACATGTAATTTATAATTTTTCCTGGGGGAACCAGAGAAAATGCCAACAAAAGAGATAACATTTATCCAGGGGAAGAAGTGGGAATATAAGGCATTAATTCAGAGACAAGAGAGTATAGAGTATGCTACCAAAATGGAAATCAATTAGGATGGTTAGAACACATGTATGAGAACGTTTGGTGAGGATGAAAGTTAGGTGGTTTCATGGACCTGGATTCCACATTAGAACTTGTTATAAAGCACTTGGGAACTGGATAAGCTTTAAGCAAAGAAGGTCCATGATCAGAGTAATATGAGAAAAGTCATTCTGAGCACAGTATGAGCAGTTGACCAGTTGGAGAGGAAGAATAGTGATGCCAGTTAGGAGGGTATCAGAGAAATCTAGGTAAATAATGATATGAGATACAGTTATAGTAATGGCAAAATTAATAGACGAATCAAGAGATAAAGGACATAAAATTTGGTGACTTATGAAATGTAGCAATTGAGGTAGAAAAAATGTTAATCCTTATGATTTGGCAGAGTAACAGTGTAGTTGGTAGAATGAGTAACAGAGGAAGAAATATAAGAATGAAGGGGAAATGATAATGAGTTTTTAGTAACAAGGCAAAAATTCAGAAGTGATGTCCAGTAGCAATTAGATATTAGAGTCAGGGGCTCAGAAATAGAGCCAGACTGAAAATATGGTTTTGAAATTCAGCAACGTGAAAATGGTTGATTCTGCCGAGATAAAATGTGCAGTATGAAAAAGGAAACCGAAGGACACCAAGATTTAAAAGTCTGGCTTAAGAAGAATCACCCATGAAGGAAACTTAGTAGGATGCAGAGTCTCAAAAGCCAAGGGAATACTATTAGAGAAAATTAACAATGCCCAATTATAATTAAAGTTTTTATAACATTAGGAACAAATTTGTCATTTGATTAACATCAAGAATATCAATAGTGGTCATTATAAGAGCAGTTTCAGTGCAGAGAAGTACATGGCAAGTGAGAAATAATGATGGAAACCATGGACGACACTTTCAAGAGTAGATAATAAAGAGTCTGGCTAATAAAGATGATAAAGAGGG
Organism: Rhinopithecus bieti; assembly: GCF_001698545.2. NCBI lineage: Eukaryota > Metazoa > Chordata > Mammalia > Primates > Cercopithecidae > Rhinopithecus > Rhinopithecus bieti. The sequence continues at coordinate 2,662,123 of NW_016805531.1, forward strand.
TTGGCTAATACATTTGAAGGTGGATATGCTTAAGAGACTGAGACTGCCAAGTGGTCTAAGCAATGCAGAGAGGCATGACCAGGTGTGTTAAATGAGTGGTGAGGATTCTTTGGCTGGAACAGAGTCCATGAAGTGAGAGATTCAGTCTTTTATATCTACATACATGCAACTGCGTCTGCTCTCTCCTCACCTTTGAATCCAACTGTTACAGAAGTGCATGTGATGCACAAAGTGCAGATCACATGACCACAAAGAGGATTGTATGGGGACATGAGTTTTCTAGCTTCTCTCTCTGAAAGCAGGAATCATAATACGTGCAGTTTACCCAAATATAGAAAGGATGTTCAAACATGGTAACAAAAAATTGAAATGTCCACTGTCTCCCCTACATTTCAGAATAAATTTAGGAGGCTACAAAGCCAGCCAGAAGTAAAAGCTGGCTTAGAAACTGTGCTTACATAAGTTCAATTTAGTTTGGGAGATTCTGAATGTGAAAGTTGAAATCAAGAAAAACATATTCTCAAATATAGGGAAATTTTAGGATATGGTACAGGATTAGGACTCTTCTGGTAGGAAGTTGTGGTTGAAAGTATGAGCAAGAGCAGCACCAAGAAGAGAAAGAGCAGAGAAAGATAAGAAAAATACCTCACGACTGAAATAGTGGAGAATTCCTTAGCTTAAGGGGTTAGGAAAAGCAAAAATGGGTCTTAAGAAAATAATGCTGTGATAATTAAAGAGAGGATAAATTCATGTCCATCCAAAAGAAGACAGTATTTTAAGATGGATAAATGGTTTATTAAAAGTGCAAATGGAATAGAGTAGTCAAAAAGATGGAGTCAGTTTGGCATTTAATAAGTTATTAGTGACCTTACAGAGATAATCTTCACTGGAACACTAAAGAGTAAAGATCAGGTTTGATTGGAGTTTTAGCCGAGGTCTCCCAAGAAGTAGATACCAAGACATGATGAAATATGCATGGATTCTGTCAAAGGAATTGCCTGTGAGAGAGAATGAGGAGGGAACAGGAGAAAACTGGGAGAGTCACAAGGCAGTGATGCAAGTCTTACCCAAGGGAAGAAGAAAGGGAGGGGAGGAGAGTGGAAGTTCTCAGACTCCTCTGCAGTCAAATTAAATTTCAGCAAAGCCCTCAGGATATCTTCAAGTCAAAACTGGCCATCAAAAAAATCTTATGGTTTCCAAGAATGAACCGGTCTTAGTATCCCTATTACACTCAGTCATTGCCTAAAAGCAGTTCATGGGAAACTTGCTGTTTGAGCCACTGTGGCTATGAATTCAGAGCATGGCACCAGGGGCCCTTGATCAGTTTTCCTTCATGTAGTTGGAGGTCTTCACGGAAAATTTTCATGGACACATATCAGAGGAGAATTAGGGCAGGAGGAGAAATTGGCAGGAAGGCATGTCTAGAAGTAAAGTAAAGGGGAAGGATGAGAAGGCTATTTTAGAAGGACGAGCAGGCAAACTTTATTATAATGCATAAGATGATAGGTTACCATATTATCTATGTTATTTATTAGGATACTGAGGATGCTAGAATGATAACAGGTGCTTCTGTATTGTTACAGAGTTTAATAATTGCATACATAAATGCTAGCAGATAATTGATAAACTGTAGTCTCAAAATTGATGGCAGAACAGGAAACCAAAGATGCAGATGGAGGACATAGTCTTAGGTGAGGAACGGGTAAGATAGTTTTACCTCAAAAACCAAAGCAAGAGAAATATGGAAGGGAAATACTGAGAAGTTAAAGAAGAGAAAGGAAAATAAATTGACTTCTTTAAGTTAGGAAGCAATTTTGTTGGCATGATAAGGTTAAGGCTTGAGCCAAGAGGATGAAATTTGTTCCTTGCAATGTTAGGGACATTACTTGGTACCAACACTGAGTTAATGGAGGGGTTTCTGTGAAGTCATGTGTATAGAGCTAACAAATGTCCTTCAAATAGTGTGTAATTCTCTGGCATAGTTCAGCAGCCTGGGGATTCAAAGCAGAGGATTAAAAAGTTGCAAAGAGCACATAATTGGGGAAGTGATTCTAAAATGATGCTGAGATTAGAAGCAAAATGATTCTAAATATAAGAAGACAAGTGGACGTGCAACCATAGGAGTGGACTCTCGTACTACAAATTTTACAGCTTAGACCACACATAATTATTCATTTACAAAAAGTTCTTTTACTTTTTAGTTTTCTCTATGGTATTCTTCAATATATTATTTTGTCTTGGATAAGGTCAACTTTAATAGGCACAGATGATTATAAAATTGATGTTTGAGATCCTTAATATCATTTACAACAAATACAGATTTTGCTTCTCTTAGGAGAATCAGAATTAACTAACTTTATGATTCACGGATCTAAGTGAAACACACATGCCATCTGTTCACCTTCTATCTTTTCATTAGATTACCTACAAATCACTCGTGTGTAGTTAAGAAGAAAATATGGCCACTGGAGTCTAGAAAAGGAGTCCAGGCAGCAGCCATCATCCTGTTGACAGAACCAAAGAGTGGTTTCACATACATTAAAAACAATATAGAACAGATTTTTCTCACATAGTCATGATCAGAACATGGAACCCAAATTCTTCATAAATTAATATTGATCCTCAATTTCAACGATCGGTTACGTAGAGATAATTAATTGTGTCCTACATGATTCATTCCTACATTGATATACCATATACTTAGCATGTACTCTATGCCGGCCACCTTACTAGGTGACAGTGATAGAAGAGTTAAGAAGATATCACCTAGGCAGATAGTGGGGGTAGGAGAGTCCTCAGTGAGGTTTTCCTTTTAATGTAAAGCTGCCCCAAAATGTCATGTTCAAAATGGCACCACTATCTTCCCTTCTCTGCCAGCCACGTGTACAGCAAGGAGCAGACAAGAGGTGCTAGCCTAGGGAAAGTTCACTTGCTTAATAAGAGTAGGGTGGGGCAACCAGCCTTCCCTATGTGCTTTGTGAATGTCATATCTGATAGAACCAATCTGTGAGCCCTGTGTAAATCAGACACTACCTCCTCAAGCCTGACTATAAGATCTAGTGCATCCGCGACTGGCAGGTCTTTCCTTTCTGAATTCCCCTCTGTCTCACTAGAAAGAGAGCTGTTTTCCTTTCTCTTTCTTTTGTCTATTAAACCTCTACTCCTAAACTCTTCATATGTGTCCCTGTCCTAAATTTTCCTGGTGAGAGAGAGACAAACCTTGGAGATTTACCCAGACCTTGTAGCTGCTTCAGTAGTGCTACAGGGGTAATCAGAATAGCCTCAGCTTCTACCTTTGTGAATTTTGCCTTTTATTCAGGCCTCGTTGCCCAAAGTGTGGTCACCAACTTGCAGCATCTGTATCACCTGGAAAGAACTTGTTGAAATGCAGAATCTGAGGCCCAGCCCAGATTCCCTGAATCTGAATCTGCATTTTCATGAAAGTCCCGATTCAAATTCAGAAAATATTTGAAAAAGCACTATGTAGTAAATACTAGCAGATTAAAAACATTACAGTGTTATAGCACTGCAATAGGAATACACAGAGCACCAGGGACATGCACAGAAAGGCCACCTGATCCAGACGGAAGTGTCAGAAAAAAGTCTTATTAATCCTTTATGCAACTTATATCAAATTAGAAGTTTCTGATGATTCAACATACTCATCAAGAAGAAGGTTCTGACTAGACAAACTACCCCTACTCCATTGTGGCTCTCTCTAGCCTCCTTGGGAGGTTATTGAATGAACGCTAAAACATTGCGACTGTTAAACATTTTCTAGATTGCATATTAATCTCTCATCCCACTTTTTATTTACAAATATACTTTACCTCATTGCTTTGTCACTCTATCACTTTTTTTTTTTCAGTTTATTAAACTTGTTAGAAGCTACTTTTAAGAGGTTATCTTCCAATTGTCTTTAGAATGCATCTTTATGTCCCTTGGGACAAATTAATGAGTACTGTCCAGAAGGCCAACTTACATGCTTCTCCCTGTTCCCATTTCACTTAATCCCTGACCACATTAAGGTTCAGAGTCACCTCTGGCAATAATTAATTTTGTATTTAATTTTCTCCAGATTCTTTGAAATCTCCACTAAAGGATGTCATTAAAAATGGTTTAGTGCAGTTCAGGGCTCTGATTAAAAAAAAAAAAAAAAACTAATCATAGCAATAACAATTATTATTATTCCTTACATTTATAGGGTATATTTTTGTATGCCAGGCCCTACAATAAGTTCCTTACATGCATGTCAATCTCATGACCAAATAAATTATGTACAATTATTGGCACAAGTTTATCACTGTGAAACTCAAGAGAAAGACCAAATACATTGCTTAACACCTTAGAACTGGCAATCCAGAAACCACATCCAGATAGGCTGAATTTCACAACCTGAACTTGACGGCCCTATTATCTTGAGGAGGACATTTAAAAAAGTGAGCATCAGTAAAGATGCTAACGTGTTGTGTTGGGAAGAAATAACTCAAGAAAAAGCATCTTTCTTATACCTCTTCAAATCTCTGTATTTGCTGAAATATTAGATCTTGGGAACTCTAATTATAAATTTTTGAAAGATAAGACTATGTTTAGGGAAAATAGTTCTTATCATGTATGTTAATTACGCCTAGAAAAGAGAGGGTTTCTAGCTACTGTGTTTTAGCTTCTTGGTCTTCCAGCAAACCCGAGGGTTGCTGTACTATGGAAATATCCTATCTCACCTCACCCACTCCAACTGACTATTTGTTTGGAAAATGTACCACCTTCACTCCTACACTTTTCTGAATTCTCAGCTATGAAAGCATGATGCGATTTTTCTCCTTTTCCTCCAAAACCTCTAATAGTGCATTGATTGCAGCTGGTAAATGGTTCGATGTGCCCCAACCAAACATAGTTTTGTTGATTTATTTGGCTATTGATTTTCTAAATAGTTTTCAATCTCCATGCTCTATTTAAGCAATAAAGTTTGAAAAAGTAGTGGTGAGTGTGACTCTCAGGGAATAACAAAGATTCATGAAAAAATAAAATCCGGGTATGCCTTGCTTCCCAGGGAGCACAACAATAACTTTCCTGTACAGAATGGAGAGTTTCACATTATTATTATTGAGTGAATTCATACTGACAAAGTGGCCAGTGAGAAAAAAATGCTTGGCTGGATTCCATTTATGTGACCCTGACATCCTGGAGGACCAAACTGAGAGTTATTTCTACACTAAATGCTCAAGTGAGTATGCCTCAATCTGTTAAAAATTCAGACTGATGAAACAGCTCTATCTGATACATTTTCTACAAATATGGAAAATGATGCCTGTTTTATTTCTGATCTTCACTAATGTTTTTCATAGCATTAATAGCCATGAAAGAGATGAAGACCCAGCTGTGATTTGTTTTTTCTCTATGTTACTCAGTTTTTGTTTTTTCTCTATCTTATCCAGTTCCACAGAAAAATATCTTGTAAGTTTCCTAGTATAAGTCTGTGATGTCTAGGGTCTGGAAAACAAATAATAGGTTGAAAATAAAGATTTGTGAAAGAAAAATAATATTGACCTTGAACTGTTTCGAAAAAAAAAAAAATCTTAGAAGTTTGTTCATTTCAACTATTGTTTAAAAAAAACAACTTGAAAAACCTTCTCCCTTAATCCTATTATTAGAATTCATGTGTGTGCACTTTACAAATCTTCTGGAATTTTATAGAGTGCACCTCACAGCCAGGATCAGGCTCAGCAGGTGTGTCAACATGGTCTTAGTTCCAACAAAGCCATGGGAAATTAACTTAGAACTTCAAATGTGGCATTCAACTTAGCTTTGAAAATAGACATGTAAATAGATGCACAACTTGTGAATTAAGTATCCTGTCATAAAGATTAAGCTTTGAATCCCTTAATATTAATATTAAAATCAAGAATGAAAAAATATAAAATTCAAAAGCAATAAAATATTTAGCTAAGAACAGTGTATTTGCAATGTGATATGTTTTTTTTTTTCTAGTAGGTACTTTTAGTTTAGTTTCTTTTTTGCAAAATTTTGAAGTCAAGGACAAAGGATGCACATTTTCTTTCAAGAAGGATAGCATCAAAGTCATGTAAAGTTGTTTAATTTCAGTAAGACACCTGGAGGAAGGTTAGGAGTGGCCTAGGATTCCACCACTGCTAATAAAATTGCAAACCCATTTTTTCTAACTTGACCCATTTGGGTCTTCTATATCCTGACCACTTCACAAAGTGTTTTTGTTTTTGTTTTTTAATTCTTCAGAGTCTAAATAGCTGAGTTTGCTTGGCGGGGAGGGAGCGGGGGAGGGAGGAAGAAGTGGGGAAGAAAAACAACTAAAAAAAATTCTTTGAATCTTTCCAGAACCTACTAGACTTTCAGAAACTGAATAACTTCAAGTAATGTTATAACTAGTTTGGTTGGTATTTTTGTTCTTATTTGGATTAGCCATGCATTCAACATAAATAATATTTATTTTTGTCAAAACTTACCTATGGATTTGGTAGGCAATATGGAGACCAATGAGAAATATAGACAAAGTTTCTCCTTTTAGGCACTTACAGCTAATTAGTGAATAAAAGGCATAATAAATCCACAGTGGTACATAATCATTGATAGAAAATGCCACAAGCAGGTACACAGACAATGCTCTTGGTGTTTAGAGGAAGAAAAAAGATTAAACAGATTAAGAATTTCTAGGTTACATCATGGGATTGAATACAGTGAAATAATTTTAAACAGTGCTGTGTTTGTATGTTTACAGCAGATAGGTTTCCATGGTATGTTGTCAAATAAAACAAACAGATGCAAACATAGCATTTAGGATATAATTAGATCAATTTACACTGCATATCCAATGTGGATTTATGTATAAAAAACTTCCAGGTCTTAGATGACTGTTCTCCAAAAGTTTAATAGATATTTCTGAACAGTGGGGCTTTACCAAGATGGCCTTTAATTTCCCCTGAGCTTGATTATTCCTTACACAGGTTTCTTCCTGATTACAGCCTGACCTCCCTCCCTTTGCTTAGAGAATTTACTTCAGAAAACTTGCAATTATAAATGACTAATGGGTACTAGGCTTAATACCTTGGTGATGAGATGATCTCTACAACAACCCCCCGTGACATATGTTTACCAATGTAACAAACCTGCACATGTACCCTAAACTTACAGTAAAAGCCAAAACATAAATAAATTACCCCCTCATTCATTCATTCATTCATTCTCTGGTCCTTTGAGATATAAATATCGTCCCATTCTCTTGCCAGCTCTACCACCGAGGAACCCTCCCTTAATTATCAAAAGAGATAAGAACTCTGTATTTATCTCAGTCTCTATGAGAAGCAGGAGCTTAATTTCTGTAATGGACAATTAAGAAACACAGGTGGCCTAATCACATCCACCACCTCCCTTTTTAGCCTCCAGTACTTTTCTGCCAGCTCACCCCAGTGCTTAAAATTTCTCTCTCCTTGTGTTTCAATAAAATTGAGTTCAATCTCTTTCCAAAATGTAGTAGCCTTGACCTCTATTGCAATAGTCTTGAATAAGGTCTTCCTTGCCTGTGTAACCCTGTCTGGTGCAAATTTTCTTTGACAGACTCCAAATATGTTTGCTTTTTTTTTTTTTTATTTCTGTAACTTAAAAAATGTTATAGGCCGGGCGCGGTGGCTCAAGCCTGTAATCCCAGCACTTTGGGAGGCCAAGACGGGCGGATCACGAGGTCAGGAGATCGAGACCATCCTGGCTAACACGGTGAAACCCCGTCTCTACTAAAAAATACAAAAAAAAAACTAGCAGGGCGAGGTGGCGGGCGCCTGTAGTCCCAGCTACTCGGGAGGCTGAGGCAGGAGAATGGCGTAAACCCGGGAGGCGGAGCTTGCAGTGAGCTGAGATCCGGCCACTGCACTCCAGGCTGGGCGACAGAGCGAGACTCCGCCTCAAAAAAAAAAATAAAATAAAAAATGTTATAAGTGAGGACTAAGCTCCCATTTTTTATCTTGCCCAAATTCCTACCTAAGGGATCTAGGGAATCATGCCCTACAAACCATACATTCTCAAGAGATGGGTTTTATTTGACCCTATGTATCATAACTTACTTTTCAGTCTGACTCGGGCATAGCATTATGAGACAAGGAAAGAGTAACCCCAAAATATATTTCATTGCCATACCTTGAAATTGCCCCATAAAGTCTCTTGTGGGAAAAATCCACATCCCATAGAGAATCCCCTTTCCCCTTTGTTTTCCTTCCTCTCTTTCCAGATCCAGGAGATAATCAACTAAGAGTCAGGTACCCTTTTAGATCCCATAAGAAACATTTTACAACCTACTCTCCCTCTCAACTCTGCTATCTGAGAGATTCCTCTGCATAATAAAACTTGGTCTCCACACTCCTTTATCTTAACCTGAACATTCCTTTCTATTGATCCCGGGTCTTCAGATAAACTCAACCAATTGTCAACCAGAAAATGTTTAAATTTGCCTATAAGCTGGAAGCCTCCCCCCTCCTCCCCTCACCACTTTTGAGTTGTCGCACCTTTCTGAACCAAACCAATGTATTTCTTAAATGTATGTGATTGAGGTTTCATGCCTCCCTAAAAATACATAAAACCAAGCTGTACCCCAACCACCTGGGGCACATGTTCTCAGGACCTCCTGAGGTCTGTGTCACAGGCCATGGTCATTCATATTTGGCTCAGAATAAATCTCTTAAAATATTTTACAGAGTTTGACTCTTTTCATAGATAATAATCTGACACATAAACATATGAGGCCTCAGAGAAGACTCAGAACCCGGAAGGAGTTGTCTGAAACCAGAGCTAAGATACTAGCAGGGGCCCATTGAAGCCCCACCGAGTTCAAGCTTCTCCTCCAGTGGAACTGGTAAGTCCTCCTGAGCCCTGGACCTCCCTTTGCTTTGAGGGTCCTTGATTTATTCTGAGCTGGTTTTCTTTTAGGGAGTTGTTGTTTTAAGGATCCTAATTCTAGTTGGGAGATGCATTCTAAAGGGAATTCTGTATTGCTTTTTCTCCTAAAATGTATCCTGATTTGATTTGTCTCTGCACATTTGCGTGAGGAACTGAACTGTTGTTTTCATAGATATATGAGAGACTGAGTTTTTCAGCTCAGAAGAGGAAGGGCATTTGCTCCTTCTTGCCGAAAGGTGCCCTTGGGTGGCCCAGGGCCTCATGGGAGTGTCTGGGGGGTTGACCCCCCACCCCACACACACACAACATGCAGTGGCCCTGCAGGGAAATCCTTAAAAAAAAAAATCAGTTTTAAAAATGGCTCATCCAGGAAACGCATATAAGAGCTAATAATCCAGCGTTTTGAACCCTCTCAGAGGTCATGGACTTGTGGAGAGAAACTGAGACACGCAAGAGGTGACACACTGTGGAGTCCTGCCCATAAGGAGCATGCATATCGGTCCACCACACAAAAACCCTAGGCTATAACTCAGTTCCTGTTTTTAACAAAAAAAGAAAAAAGAAAGAAAAGAGAAAACAAGGAGAAATACTCCCTTTTCAGCACTCCCTAGGTTTTATGGCAACTGCTCTTGCTAGGATTTGTATCAAATGGAAGTAATATGGTCTTTGTGCACGCTTACATTAAGGAAAGAGTCCTAGGGTCGACCTGCAAACTATAGAGTACCTAGGTTCTAGTTTCTTTTCTGCCTGCTTTAATCTGCTGTTACTTCTTTACTGAGATCAAAACCACCATTTGGATCTAACAGTGTTTTTTGCAAGCTGGCAAAGTTGTATTTATCTCATGGTTATAGTACTGAAGTAATAGCTATGGGAACTTTGTGTGTGCATGTGTGTGTGTGCATATATTTAAAGGCCTTTATAATAGACTTCTATAATTTTATGTTCAGTTGGCAATTGAATCCATTTTAATTTCCCTCCAGCACACCAGACTTTCTCTTTGTATCTTATAATGTAAATTTTGCTATCTGATTTTCACCTGAGTTGCCTTAATATGCAAATATAACGCTATTTAGCTAACACCTGCCTGGGGTAAGATTTTTAAAAAATGCGGGGGGGGCGGATAAAAAAATAGGTCTTTATAAGTCTATAAGATGTGCGATATGCTTCTATCGCAATGCCTAATATGTCTATATCTTTATGTGTGTGTACACAATCTTTTCACTAGTAAAAATATATAAAGAACTTGAATTAATTGGCTTTTAAAAGCACTTAAATACTTTTAAAAAAAAACAAATGCTTTTCAAGTTCATGTGACTTAAGTAAAATCTTTACTAAATAAGCTGGAAGCTGGCTTTAAATTATTGGTAAAATAACATCAATGTCTTTAAAATTGTTAGCATTTTGTTTGCATTTATTAAGCAAGTAGTTCCAAGTTTATTTCTGCAAAATACAATGAAATTTGCCATAAGGGTTATAAACTATGAAACCCAGCCCAAGACAAAATAATCTGTGCTTATATATATTTACAAAATATTGTTGGCTTTATAAGTAGAAAGCTGAAACTGGATCATTTCCTTACTCTTTATACGAAAATCAATTCAAGATGGATTAGAGACTTAAATGTTAGATCTAAAACCTTCAAACCCTAGATAAAAACCTAGGTAATACCATTCAGGACATAGGCATGGGCAAGGACTTCATGTCTAAAACACCAAAAGCAACGGCAACAAAAGCCAAAATTGACAAATGGGATCTAATTAAACTAAAGAGCTTCTGCACAGCAAAAGAAACTACCATCAGAGTGAACAGGCAACCTACAGAATGGGAGACAATTTTTGCAATCTACCCATCTGACAAAGGGCTAATATCCAGAACCTACAAAGAACTCAAACAAATTTACGAGAAAAAAACAACCCCATCAAAAAGTGGGCAAACGATATGAATGAACAGACATTTCTCAAAAGAAGACATTCATACAGCCAACAGACACA
>NW_016805531.1:2673838-2703940 GCF_001698545.2 Rhinopithecus bieti
AGTATTTTTTGGTTTAAAAAAAGGAAAGTAATCTTATATAAGAATATGTTTTAAGTTTTGTCCTAAAATAAAATGATGGGATTGTACAAGAAAGGGATATTTAAGACAAAACAGCCAAAATTTGTTGTGACTGAACTATGAAAGTCATAATAAGGTTAGTAAAATAAATTTTTAAAGAGGTTGTATAATTCAGTTGGCTATAATCAAAAAGAAATCATAATCTTTCTAGAGGTGGGTCTTTAATATTAAAAAATGCACTATTACAAAACTAATTGGTTAAAACAAGATTGTATTACAAATATTGACTTATTTGTAATGCAAGAAGTTTCTAAATTGTTAAATGCTGTTTAACATTCTTTAACATTCTTCAGATAGATATCTTAAAAGTGCCACTCTTTCTCTTTTGAAAAGGCCTTAAATGATGGCTCTCTCCTTCACCTTTCCTTGGTTCTTGTAACTTTTACTAATTATCTAAAGTAAGGGAGAAGAATTGTTTTGAAAACAGGCAAATGAAGTATCTTTTGAACATGCCTTTTATTCTGCATGCCTGTAATACCTCTATCTTTATTTGTGTCATGTGGAAGTGATATTTCACTTCCAGATTACATGAAAGAGCTCTAATCAAGTAACTTAAAAAAATGTAAGTGCTTATCAGATTGGTAAAAGCTAGCTCAAATGCCTTTTAATTTACATAACCTTGGTAATCTTTGGTAAAAACTAATTTAGTAATGTAATCTCAAAACTCTCCAGAAATTTAAAAATTTTAAAGTCATATTTAACCCCTAGGCATTTTTTCCCACTGAAAATTTGCATTACTAACATGTTAAAATATGCATTTGTTAAAATTTTATAAACACAAGGATGTCAATTCTCAAAAAAAATGTAAGTTTAAGAGTTGCTCTATAATGAAGGAAATTATATAGATAAAACTAAATAAATTAAAAAATATCAAGCCAGGGCAACAAAACTCTGAGCCCTATAAGGTTACCAAGAAAATAGTCAGTATGGAGGAAGGGTAAAACCAAGTAACTATTTAAAACCAAAGGGTGTAATGTAAAGGAATTGTTCCATTTTGTAGATTGGTATCATTCAGTTTATTTTTTTAAAAAAATCTTTACTATAGTGGATTGTAACAATAACCACTTTAAGAACAAAATTATTAATTTTAAATGCTACAGAATTTAAGAGCTTGTTTGAATCAATGCAGGATCCACAGCTTATTACTGAAGAAACACTAAGTATATGTGATCCAAATGTACAGGGGCTTATTCCTGAGAAAGCAAATATGTGATCTAAATGTACAGGGGTTATTCCTGAGAAAGCAGTCAGCCTAGTGGGCCATGTAATGCCATTATAAGGTCTGTTTTGCCCCAAGAAGGGGACTGCCTAACTCTCCCTATAAAATACCAAGTAAAGTACCCCAGATGAAGCAGTTAATATCTTTCGTATGCAAGCCATGTTGGACTAGTTTTATGATAACTTGGATATCTTCCCACCTAATATATCTATTACCCAGGTCATGGTAAATTTGGGGATTAAGGAGGCCCCTTTTTCATGGTACCCCTCCCACAGAATCATTGGTCTGTTTAAGAAGCCTTATCAATCTGCCATCCCTCATAAGTCTTAAAGATGCAACTCCCTGCTGGAAACCCAAACCCTTTTCGTCAGAAAGGATAAAATGGTCTGGGGGTAACAAAAACAAAAAAAGTCTCCCTGGAACCAGAACATAAAAACGTGCAGGTTAATAGAATGATAAAATGTAAGATGTTTAAACAAGCTTTTATGTAAGGTAGTTGTACCCCTTTTACCTAAATGTCTTATGAAACCGTGTACTATATCTAACTGGGGGATGTTTTCCCCTTTGTACTACTGTAACACTGAAGACGTGTAACTCTGCTCACGTACATTCTCCACAGCAGAGCCTTTTGTGTGGAGCATTTATCGGGGCTGATGGAAAAAACTGTGAGCACTTCTCAATAACAACCACCGAGCTAGAGAATTTCTACTTGATGGGGCATTTACTGCCTTGCTATGGAATATTTACTGAAGCTACCCCTATACTAATAGAAATAATGTCTCCCAAAAAGTTCCATGATAAAATACAAGTGGTTTACATAAAATCTTATGTTATCTTGGCTACCTAATAAGCCAAGAGCCCTTTTCCCTAGGACTAATTGTAAGAAGCTGCTAAATTCTTTAGTGCCAAATAGCTCCTATGAGCTGTTTGGTTCGTAAATGGCATTTGCAAGGTAAACAAATGTCTTGTTTTAAAAGCTGCTGCTCTGCTTAAAGGAGGGTCAAGAAAATCTTTTTCTTTTAAGTCATTTGGGTAAAGTATGTTTTTGTAGGCAAATTTACCTTCCTGAGTTCTCCAAAATTCAGATTGTAGTTTTCTAACAGTATAGTTGTCTGCGTGAGTACAATAATAGTTTTAAAAAATGTTTTTTCAGGGAAAGCATGACACTTAATACTAGATTTCAGCCCTAACTTTTTAAGTGAAGATTAAATCATTATATCTTGGCTATAGTAATCCTCTAGGAAGTACCAGATTATAATTTCTTTCACATATTTAGTTGGTGCCCTGATGGAATAGGTTCCTTTTTCTGTTCTAACATACGAATTACACTCTTAACTCTCAAACTATAAATGTTATTTATCTCTACTTGTTTTACTTCCAAGGAAACCAAAATCATGGTATTCTGAAGACCAAAGATAGGACTCTCCCTCATTTGGCATCCTGCTGGCCCGGGATCTGTTTCACTGCTAATGCTCAGCTGCTAAAACTATATAAGCTGCCTCCCTCTAGGCCCAGGGACTTATCGCGGAAACGGTGGGTGCATAAGATTGTAAGGACCAGTTGTGAGGGATAAAATTAGGACAAGATCAAAACCTCCACATCAAGAATGGGGTGCATAAAATTCCTAAACAGCTGATAAAACACATTTAGTTGCCTTCTAAAGCATTTTGTATCATTTTTGCATACACCCCAACTATTAGGGGAACCAGCCCCCAATATTTCAATGTAGGTTCTTTTCTATTTTCCTTAAGTGTCAGCTGGTCTGAGAAATAAAGAGAAAGAGTACAAAAGTGAGAAATTTTACAGCTGGGCCTCTGAGGGTGACATCACATGTTGGTAGGTTCCGTGATGCCCACCTGAGCCGCAAAACCAAGTTTTTATTAGGGATTTCAAAAGGGGAGGGGTGTATGAATAGGGAGTGGGTCACAGAGATCACATGCTTTAGGGGCAATAAAAGATCACAAGGACAGAAGGGCAGGGCAAGGTCACAAGGCCAGAGCAAAATTAGAATTACTGATGATGTTCCATGTCCCGCTGTGCACGCATTGTCATTGATAAACATCTTAACAGGAAACAGGGTTCAAGAGCAGAGAACCCATCTGACTAGAATTCGCCAGGCTGGAATTTCCTAATCCTAGCAAGCCTGAGGGTGCTGCAGGAGACCAGGGTGTATTTCATCCCTAATCTTCAACTGCATAACACAGACACTCCCAGAGTGGCCATTTTAGAGACCTTCCCCTGGGAATGCATTCTTTTCTCAGGGCTATTCCTTGCTGAGAAAAAGAATTCAGCGATATTTCTCCTATTCACTTTCTGTAAGAAGAGAAATATGACTCTGTTCTGCCCAGCCCATTAGGCAGTCAGACCTTATGGTTATCTCCCTTGTTCCCTGAACATCGCTATTATCTTGTTCTTTTTCAGGGCGCCCAGATTTCATATTGTTCAAACCCACATGCTTTACAAACAATTTGTGCAGATAGTGCAATCATCACAAGGTCCTGAGGCAACATACATCCTCAGCTTACGAAGATGACAGGATTAAGAGATTAAAGTAAGACAGGCATAGGAAATTATAAGAGTATTGATTGGGGAAGTGATAAATGTCCATGAAATCTTCACAATTTATGTTCAGAGATTGCAGTAAAGACAGGCGTAAGAAATTATGAAAGTATTAATTTGGGGAACTAAGACATGGCCATGAAATCTTTACAATTTATGTTTTTCTGCCATGGCTTCAGCAGGTCCCTCTGTTCGTGGTCCCTGACTTCCCTCAACACCCAACCATAAAAATTTTCTGCTTACTATAAAATTAAAGGAAAATATTTACTAATAGGATAAAATGCCTTGTAGCAAAGCCTCCTGGGTATAACACTCCCAATTATAGGTTGTCAAGATAAATATACCTATACATATATGCATATTTTCAATTACTTTTCATAATAATGCCTATGTTTTGTATAGCTAATTGCTGTAAGTCTGTAACAGAAACCAAGCTTACAGTAGCTTAACACATAAAAATTAAAAATAAGTCAGTGCTGTAACTTTTACCTTTTGGTTTTATTGTCAGCTTTTGTTTTTTTTAGCGTAAATAATCTTAAGAAGTCATAAATGCTTGTTCACATCCATTTCTGTATGTCCTAAAACAATTAATTGGCTATAAGTTTCTTGATTCTTAAGACCCTCAGCCATAGGGAGTCCTGCCAAGGGAAAAAATGACACTGTAGAATTGTGACTTCTCCTGTGACAAAAGCTTTTCTCTCCCATATACTAGTATATGGTGCAATACAAAAGTGGTGGCAAAAATAGATTTGTCTACTGTTAGCAAGTCTATAATGATTTAAACACTGAGGACCAGGTGTTTCCTGCATTTAATTTATACCCTTCTCAAGATGCTATGGAGATAAATTGGATGAGAGATTAAATTTATTAAATTCTAATTTAATGTTGGTTGCACAATTTTCAAAAAAGATTTATTATAGCGTTCAAATAACCCTTAATAAGGAGGGTAAACATATTGTATGTTTAATCAAAGAATATGACGTTGCATGCAGGGTTTTCTCCTGGCTAACTGGGTTGTTGACTGCCCTCTGATTCTACCTGTAATCTTGGATGTCCAAATTTTCATTATATTTATGCTGTTACTATATTAACCCTAGACATTCCTTGTAAATGTTATGCCAGATACAGCAGCAGATAAAGGCACAATTAAAAACTCAGGTCATGATAGCTCAGAAAATAGATCTGATCTGGGTTTTTTTTTTTTTTTTTTTTAGACTAAGCCTTAGGCCTGGCTCCATATCACCCCTTAAACAATTGGCTATTACATCAGGTCAGACCACATCCTCCCCTGGTTGTGCAAATCACTAATATTTAAAACTATGGCCATCAAATCAGAGGACTCTAGAAATAAGCCTTCCTAGCTCCATGGGACACTGCCAGAGGGCCAAATCAGACAACTCTAGGAATAAGCCTTCCTAGTACCATGGGACGTGTTGCTGTTTTGTTGGTCTGCATATGCATTCTGTGGAATGCTTTTTGGCCAAGAAGCGGAACTAAGGACTAAGCTCTGATTTTTTATCTTGCCCAAATTCCTACTTAAGGGATCTAGAGAGTCATGCCCTACAAACCATACATTCTCATCAGATGGGTTTTGTTTGACCCTGTGTACATCATGAGTGACTTTTCAGTCTGACTCTGGCATCACATTATGAGACAAGGAAAAAATAACCCCAAAATATATTTCCTTGCCATATCTTGAAATTTCCCTGCAAAGTCTCTTGTGGGAAGAATCCATATCCTGTACACAATCCCCTTTCCCCTTTCTTTTCCTTTCTTTGTGTCCAGATCCAGGAGATAGCCAACTAAGAGCCAGGTACCCTTTTAGGTCTGATAAGAAACATTTTACAACCTACTCTCTCTCTCTGAAGTTTGCTATCTGAGAGATTCCTCTACATAATAAAACTTGGTCTCCACAATCCTTTATCTTAACCTGAACATTCCTTTCCATTGATTCCAGGTCTTCAGATAAACTCAACCAATTGTCAACTGGAAAATGTTTAAATTTACCTATAGCCTGGAAGCCCCTGCTTTGAGTTGTCCTGCCTTTCTGAACCAAACCAATGTATTTCTTAAATGTATTTGATTGATGTGTCATGCTCCCCTATAATATATATGAACCCAAGCTGCATCCCAACCGCCTGGGGCACATATTCTCAGGACCTCCTGAGGGCTGTGTCATGGGCCATGGTCTCACATATTTGGCTCAGAATAAATCTCTTGAAGTATTTTACAGAGTTTGACTCTTTTTGTCGATGTAAGCATCATAAGATACCATTTGGAGCAACCCAAAAGCCTCAAAACCAAACCAAAACAAAGCCCTCTTGTTGGTGAAATCAGCATTGTAATTCATAATTTTGCCTTATGAACTTAAGATGTTTCTGTTTAGATTATTCCAATAATGTAGCATTTGTCTACCTAGAAAATATATTTTCTCTCTTAGCAACTCCTGTATTACTTAATTTTCAAAATCCTTTTAGCAATTACTCCTTCTCATAGTGTTCCCTTTTCCTTGTGTTCTCATCTTGTTTTGCTATAAAAATTGTCCCTTGATAAGTACTATAAACCCACGATAATGCCTTTCCTACTTTCTATTTAATTTGAACAAAAAAAATATCCTGTGATATATATCCTAAAGGTAGAATGAATGATAGCAAATTTTATGCATTATTTTAATAGAATTCTAGCCTCTAAATATAACCCCCAAATCTCAATTGTTTAAGGCAGATTCATTCTCCTAAACAATGAAACCTTCATGTCTCCCATTGGCCCATGCTCATAAAAATATCCTTCAATTATTGCTTTTCTTCCCTCGTCCATGTTGCTCACTTTGTAGTTGATAATACTGCAAATCAAATAGCAGTCAGAATAATAAGCTGCCACCAGTTGGAGTCATAGTTGGTGCTACATATTGTCAAAGATTGTTCATACTAATCAACTAATGATGGCATTGCTGCTTCCATCCTGCTAAACAAAATTCTAACACAATTACTACTAATAACCTCTGAAACCTTTGCGTGCTTAAGGAGACTGTTTCAGAGATTATCTGGAGACCTATCAGAGAATAAGCCAGGGAAGACAGAATCTACCAGATGGAGATTACTCTTTAGTAATTAACTAGACATGGCTCCTTTGGGTCCATAACATTTTCTAACATCGTGAGGTATTTCCTTTAGCATATTGATGTGTCTGTATTAATATATTAGATTGTGAGCAGCTAGGAGGTAGTGTTAAATATTAAACATTTCATACATGAATTATATTCTTAATATCCTTTCTTTAGTTTTTAAAATAGGTGTGCTAAAATGACACTCAATAAATAAATGTAGAGACATTAATATTAAAGGAGAACCAATGAATTCAGACTCATGACAAAATGTGTATTTGTTCATTTCTCAAGGGAGACATGGCTTCATGATTATTAATATAGTAGTTAAAGATTTACTTTGAAATGGAAAAGCTGAAAATACCTTAAGTAGAGTTAGACAATAAGACATCCTTTCAAAGCATTGGAATTCATCACCTTAGGGAGCTGTTCTCTTCCCATGTGGGTACCAGGCTTCTCAGAGGTGCAGGATTAGATGACTAATGAGCTGTGACATCCTCTGTGACACAGACATTGTACATCTTGTTTTAGGAAACATTTAAAATGAGAGAGAGGAACTCTCTTAGAGGTGGTGAAAGTTTCACTGGGTTAAAGAAGCCATTTCTCCATTTGTCACTGTTAGAATTTGTGGTGAAAAGCATAAAAACACATTTAGGTTGGAGCTGAATGATTTCAGACAGGCTGACAGACAGCTGCGTTTTGCTGGTTTTGAAATGCACATTTGGTATTGATACAATGTGGTGTCATTATTTCAAGCCTTATAAAGCATTTTATCTAGGTGATAGCTGGTTACCTCAAGGTTATTTCATTAATTGCTCAAGGTGAGTGCTTTAATAATGCTTGAAGTTATACATTGCCAATTAACCCCTTAATACTGGCAAAGAATTTGCAATACCCTAATCACAATTACTTGGAATATTTTACAGGAATTGCTAACTTAACTGTCAGAACTACCCCTCAAAAGGAAAATTTAGATTCAAGTAAATTTTCTCCAAGGAAAATCATATTAAAGATGGTAGTAAGATGTCTGTAAGTTACCTGTTGCACCAAAGGCATTTATGGAAGACCTACTGCACCCCAGAAAATGATGCTAATCATCACATTTACATATTTGCAGGAACCTTCAAAGGAGATAATATCTTCTGAACACAGTAGAATGTAAACCTTGGTAATCTTATGTGGCGTGCTATAGGACCTTGCAACTAGATGTATGGTCCTTGTTCTAACAGCATAAGTATCACTGGGAGCTTGTTAGAAGTGTAGAATCTTAGATACCCCCAAACCTGCTGGGTTAGAAGCTGCATTTTAACAAAATTCCCAAGAGACTGGCGTGTACCCAGGTTTGATAATAACACTCCTGGGACACATAGCTAATTAAGTGGTGGAACCTGCTTCCAAATCCAAGTTTGTTTAGCAACATACTCAGTAAATAAGTCATACTCAGTAAATAAGTCATGTTATTTGTTATCACATGTTACTATTATTTTGTTTACTTTACTTTTAAAAATTTGTTCTTCAATGAAGCATGATTGTGGCAGGCCAGGTCTCATTAACAGCTGAACAGGTAGGCCTCCATGACAACCGTTTCAGCACTGAGTAGTTAGGTTAAATATTAAAAGCTGAAAGAACCGGTGCCCTTATACAAAAGCTTGAATGTAACAAACGCTCATGAATAGTCTTGCCTAGGCCTTTCTTGAGCGTCAAAGCATGACAAGAAAATGAAGAAATTCTTAACAGGACCCATTTAGGATTAAACAAGTTTTATTGGTGGTCTGAAGAAACTCCCCAGACCTCCACAAGTTTTACTGGGGTTCTAAAGGAACTCCCCAAACCTTCATGATTTGGCAGGAGACAAGATAAGGGTAATCACTCCCCGCCCCTGAACCCATCTAGATTAAGTAAATGTACTATATTAGTCCGTTTTGGTACTGCTGATAAAGACTTGCCCGAGACTCGGAAGAAAAAGAGGTTTAATTGGACTTTTAAATGTCTTTGAATTCCACATGGCTCGGGAGGTCTCAGAATCATAGTGGGAGGCAAAAGGCACTTATTACTTAGTGGCAGCAAGAGAAAATGAGGAAGAAGCAAAAGCGGAAACCTGATAAACCCATCAGATCTGGTGAGACTTATTAACTATCATGAGAACGGCATGAGAAAGACTGGCCCCATGATTCAATTACCTTGCCCGGGTCCCTCCTGCAACATGTAGGAATTCTGGGAGATACAATTCAGGTTGAGATTTGGATGGGTACACAGGCAAACCATATCATTTCCTGAGTTTCCAGAGGAAGGTCTTCAGGACTCAGACCTTAGCTATAGGTTAGAAGAAGTTAGTAACTTATGTCTTTAGACGAATGCACACTTACACATAGACATATAGCTTAGAAGGTATATAATTTCTGGAAAACTTTGTAATTTTGTGTTGGTCTGGTGATATTTTCCCAGTCTTCTCCCTGTACCTAATTACAGAACCAAATTCTCTTCTTTCCCAGTTTGTCTGCATCTTGTTATTGGGCCATGAGAATAAGCAGCCCAACCCTCAGTTTGGTCCAGGAACGTGATCAGGAATTCAAGGAAGCACTTAATGCAAGGTCAAGAAAAGTTCAAAGTCATGTCTTTTCGAGTCCTTTTTTTTGTCCAACACTAAATTTTGATGCTACTGATGTCTTGTCAATGAAAAAGAATTACACTTAGGAGCTAGAGGTTTAAAGCACAAGTTTAGAGGTTTATTCTACTAAGTTATTTGCACATTCATAACATTGTATGTGTAGGTGTCATTCTGTGGAGCAGGGACATGATCATAAATAAATAAAATGCTAGCTTTAATATTGTAATGCATTGTTTTATGGACTACAGAAGATAATTGGCAGTTAAACCATTGAAAAATTTCTGACAATTCGACAGAGCTTACTGTGTGCTTCATGTGTTTTACTACCAGTTACAGTATCTTTTTTCCTTTGTCCCCCTTTTTCATCTTCCTTCTCTCTCCCATTCTGATTTGTTTAAAAATTTGAGAAGCATTCTCCTTACCTATTTATATACTGGCCCTAAGAATTTAGGGGCTGTTAAAAGTCAGGCCTGAAGATGTTATACATTTTTAAATTGTGGGTTTTACTTAAATGTGCATAAAACTAATGAAACACTGTATTTAAAAAATGTTATATTTGGAAAATCTTATTAGTTACAGATAAATGTGAATTTAAAAATATATGGGCAGTATTATTCTCAATATTCTAATTATTTGACTTGAAATACACTTCAACATAAAATTTGTCTTTTTAGTGGAATAAATACTCTCAACTTATCATCTTAGGTTATAGCCCAAACATGATTGAGTGCTGTGTCAGTACAGTCAGTACAGTTTTTTCTGTTTTTTAATAAAAACACAACTCAGCTTTATTCAGCTAAAAGTTTATACTTTTTTATGATGTCATGTATAATTCTACTATCTCAATAATTCTAAGACTGATAATTTTTATATATAAAACTACATGGGGATTCCATCTAAATAGATTCAGAATGAAAAACTCTGACCCATCACAAACTTGAACCCAGAGTGTGTCTGATACTTTTGCTCTCCTTCTCCTCTGTAAGAGCCTGCTGCTTTTGATCAGGCTCTCTGAAGCCCTCTCATTCTCTCAGGCCCACCTCAAACTCACCTTCTACTTTTCTTTCTTGCTAAAACTCTACCTCAGACAAGTACTTCTTTGCATTTTCCTTCCTTATTACTCACTCACTCCTTCTGCCACATTTGATTACAGTTAAATGTTATCCAGTTGTATCTCATCTTCTTTTCCAAAGAAGGGACTAAATCTCTTCAGAGCAGAAACATCATATTTTTTTGGTCACTCAGAGTTCTGCATATGGGGCTGGAGACTCAGAACCCTGACATATTTATTGAAAAAGTACGTCCACAGGCATAAGAGGTGCTTATAACACATGAAATAAAATTATTTCATGCTGTATCTTTTCAGAAAACAGTTGCATCTTTCTTCTATCCTTTGTTGGACACTTTGAGAGAACATCTATTAAAATGATTATTAATTGCTTGGAGATACTGGAAAGATGTCTCAGTCATGTAGTATGGAGAAGAGGATTAGAATTATGGCTTTGCTTCTAACTAGCTCTGTGATTTGAGCAAGTTTTTTTAACATCTGTAACTCTCAAAATGCATTAAATACCATAGTACAAATGCCAATCATTTTATATGGACTTTTTTGGGTGGTAGATGAAAACTAGTAAAATTACTTAGTAATGCCTTATGAAAAGCAAATACTCATTATTTGTTGTCAAGCAGTGTGAAGGCAGTATCTCTATTCAAATCCAGTGAGTATTGCAAAATATATCTTCATCATAGGTGAAATGTCCAAGTAAGCTAGGAAAAACATAGTAGATACTATTTATTTGTTATTATGAATTAGACACAGTGTTAGATAATTTAAATAATTCTTGAAACTTTTTAAAAAAATGTTTGAACCTTTGTAGCAACATTACAAAGTTTTAATAGTTAACTTTACAGATGAGGCATTGAGAGTTTCCATAACTTGCTCAAAGCTATAAACATAATATAATTAATCAAGCAAGACTTACGGAGTTTAAACATAAAAGCAATTTTATTTCTATTTCCTATTGTCCCTTTAAACCATCTCAGTGGATGCAGTTCTTCCATTGCCCCTGGACAGCAACAAGATTATTTGGACACTGGTAGGTAGTAGACAGTCCAGGTGAATTTGCTTCAAAGACAGTTTCGTTTATTAATTAAAACTGCCTACTCCCATATAATCATCAAAGCTTCCAATTTGATGGAAGGTAAAGCTTATTTCTGCATCCTCTGGTTAGAGCCAGTTGCCTCAGAAAAGGGCTATGGTCTGCTTTATCCCTCTTGTTCACTTTTTCCACTGTGTAGCTATAGCTTTGTACTCCTACAAGGTAGTGCTCTATTCTAGAGGTTGCTTGATCCTTCTTCAGCTCTAAGAAGGCCAGTCATTTAACTCATTATTAGCTCTGTCAACCCTAGGTTTTTCAAACTGAATCCTAGTGCATTGGTAGCTCTCCTTTATACTGCCATCGAAGTTCCTAGCTAGCTCATTCCTTATGCTGAAGATTTCCTAGGCAGGAGCAAGATACCAATTTAGTGTATCTTATAAACACTTGGGACACACATCAAACCTCTGAATGGTGCTGTTGAATAGTCTCTCGCTAGGCTTAAGGTGAAAAATTGGTCTCAACCCAATCTTCTCTCTCTCTCTCTCTCTCTCTCTCTCTCTCTCTCTCTCTCTCTCTCTCTCTCTGTGTGTCTGCATGTCTGTGATGGGAGTGGCATGAGGAAGAGGTGTTAAGAGCATATTGGTAACCTTATCTAAAATTACCCTCATAAGAATCCCCCGTACATAATCAACCCCTCCACCCCACCCAATCTACAACATTGCAATGCTTCTGTAATCTTGATGTAACTATACTGTTGAAAAGTTAGTAAACTATTTTAGGCTAAGTCTTTGCAAAATTTATATATGGTTGATCACTTTCTTTGAAATGTAAAATTTAAGATATGGAGTTTGAATTGAACTCACATCTATCTATGGCCATGAGCCTTCCACTTTATAGAAGAAATTAGGTCAAAGGATAGTTTGAGTCAATTACTCAGTTTAGGTTCAGAAGTATTTCAGAGTGATTTCTGAAATACGTGTATTATTCAGCCAGTTAGAGGAGGCAGCAGTGATTCTTTTTTTGTATCTCTTTTGGTCAAATCCAATTACACTTTCTTGTTTTCAGGCTCATTATATAACTAGAAACAATGCTTTCTTTAAAGAGATGAAAAACAGAAATTGCAAAAATGGAGTCCCCAAACACATGATTTCAGAAGTATAAGAACTTCAAAATAACAAAAGTCACAACGCTTCTAAATTAGACAATGATACAGGAAAATTGGCTGCATTCTTGAGAAAGTGACATATGGATGAATCTGCAGCTGTGGCTGAAAAAAATAGAGAAAAAAGTGAAAGAAAATATACAACAATACATTTAGGATAGATTTTTAAACTGTTCAAGGAAACATTTCTTCTCTTCTTATGAAATCTAATATGGCAGATGCCAGAAGACATTAAGAATAAGGATGAGGAATTATATTAGAACTCCTGAAAGCTGCCAATTTACAAAAATAGCAGGTAAAAGAATGGATAATGGAAATAAAGTATTTTGGAATATGAGGAAAAAAAAGTGGTACTTTTGTACACTTATGCGCAATTGAGAACAAAGAGTGGTACCATTTGAACTGCAAAATTTTGGAGAGTTTGATCACCATTTAGTCCAGCATACTCTTCAATATGTTTTCCTTTGGCATGCTTATGACGTTCACTGTCTGGAATTAAGCAAATGAAAAAAGCTTCATTTAAGTTTCTGTTATAATTTTAGAATCATTAATTGAATATTTCTTTAAGATCTATTTTTCTTCTTATTCCTTTTCCTCATCTTTATTAGAAAGATATATGTAAGGGAGATATATACACAGATTTCATATCCAGGATCACATTTTAAAATATTTACATGAGAATAACTTTCTATTTTACAGTTAAATCCTTTACATTGTTCCTTGAAAATATAAAATTCCAATTCATTCAGAAGATACTTGTGATTCAAAAGCTGTGTTAGGTTCTACGGAAACAGGATCAATATTATCACTGCCCTCAATGGATATAACATTTAATACACTTACAAAATGGAATGTCTTTTTCCCTCAATCCATTATCATCATGTATTTATTCTATATTTTATTTAAAGAATGTTGAATGACCATCTTATTTAAAACATTTGTATTGAAGTTATTATTAGAGTACCTACCCATAGCAAATATTCAGTAAATGCTAACAATTATTATAATTGCCAATAGATAATACATTTCCTGCAAGTGGCATCTGTTGTGGAAGAAAAGAGATATCTAATAATTGTAACACTACAGACAATAAATACATAGGATCAAGTCTAGATTATCTACATTTTTTTCCCTCAAGGATAGGTGTTCTCATATTTTTAATATGTTTACCATAGTGCTTATCTTGCAGACTTATCATGCTTTATTACCACATAATAAAAATTTCATCTACTCCACATGGCATTTATTAAGCAATTGAAATTATAGGCATTTCTTTCTTGGCATCAGTATTCTGTTCTTAAAAATCAGTCAAAATGAAAACTAGAATGTATTTCCCATAATTTGTTATTGCTTAACTAAATCAGAAAAATCAAAGAGAGAGAAATTAAGAACAAATACAATAAATAGAAAGCAGTTAACAAACATGGTAGATGTTAATTTGTGTGAATTACTGAAAGAACAAATTAAAAGACAGAATATTATACTGAATAAAAAACAGACCCAACTATATGCCATTTATAGAACACCATATTAAGCTTAAAGAGTAAAACAGGTTAAAAACCTAAGAAAGATATGCCATGCTGACCCTGATCAAAATAAATTTAGTATACCTGTTGGGGGAACCAGCCCCCAAAATTTCAACATAGGTTCTTTTCTATTTTCCCTATGTGTTGGCTGGTCTGAGATATAAAGGGAAAGATTTCAAAAGAGAGAAATTTTAAAGCTGAGTGTCCAGGGGAGACATCACATGTTGGCAGGTTCTATGATGCCCCCTGAGCTGTAAAACCAGCAGGTTTTTATTAGCAATTTTCAAAGGGGAGGGAGTGTACAAATAGGTTGTGGGTCACAGATACCCCATGCTTCAAGGGCAACAAAATATCACAAGGAAAATGGGCAGGGCAAGGTCACAAGGCCAGGGTGAAACTAGAATTACTAATGAGGTTCCCAGTCCCGCTGTGCATGCATTGTCATTGATAAACATCAGGAAACAGGGTTTGAGAGCAGACAACCCGTCTGACTAAAATTTACTTAGGCAGAAATTTCCTAATCCTAATAAGTCTGAGGGTGCTGCAGATTAGGGCGTGTTTCATCCCTATCTACAACTGCATAAGGCAGACACTCCCAGAGCGGCCATTTTAGAGGCCCCCCTGGGAATGCATTCTTTCCCCAGGGCTGTTAATTATTAATATTTCTTACAGGGGAAAGAATTCAATGATATTTCTCTTACCTATTTTCAGCAATAAGAGAAATATGGCTCTGTCCTGCCTGGCTCCCCAGAAGCCAAGCCGATGCTGGTACTATGCTTCTGTATAGCCTGTGGAAACATGAGCCAATTAAATTGTATCTAGGAAGTAACTAGGAAATATCTAGGAAGTAACTAGGAAGTAACTAACTTGTATCTAGGAAGTAACTAAATTGCTTTTGGTTTTACAGTCTTATAGGCAGACAAGGGACTTGCCTTGTCCCAAATGAGATGTTGGACTGTGGACTTTTGAGTTAATGCTGAAATGAGTTAAGACTTTGGGGGGCTGTTGGGAAGGCATGACTGGTTTTGAAATGTGAGGACATGAGACTTGGGAGGGGCCGGGGCAGAATGATATGGTTTGGCTGCCCAAATCTTGTCTTGAATTTCCACTTCTTGTGGGAAGGACCCAGTGGGAGGTAATTGAATCATGGGAGCTGGTCTTTCCCATGCTGTTCTCATGATAGTGAATAAGTGTCATGAGATCTGATGGTATCATAAGGAGGGGTTTCCCTGCTAAACCTCTGTCTTTGCCTGCTGCCATCCACTCAAGATGTGACTTGCTGCTCCTTGCCTTCCACATGATTTTGAGACTTCCTTAGCCACATGGAACTGTAAGTCCAATTAAACCTCTTTTTTTTAAATGTAAATTGCCCATTCTCAGGTATGTCTCTATCAGCAGTGTGAAAATGGACTAATATACAAGGACATTAAAATGATAATATATAAACACTTTGAATATATTTTTCCATGTATTTGATGATTTACATGAAATAGACCAATTTCTTGAAAGGCACAAACAGCCAGCTCTCACAGGAGAAATAGATAATATAAATAAGACTATAAATATTAAGGACTTTCATCAGTAACAATTTACCAATATCAGTTTATTAGTTATAACAAATGTATTATAGTAATGTGAGGAGTTAATAGAGAAATTAGGTGTGAGGTAAATGGAAACTCTGGGGATTATCTTTGCAACTTTTCTGTAAACCTAAAACTGTTCTAAAATATTTATTAGAAGCATCAAATACAAATGACAAAGGAAAATCAAGGGGTCAGGATTCTTGTGTTCTAAATTATATTAAGACTTGGTTTAGGTCCATAGTAGAAACGAACAATTTTTATATCATATACTTATCCTATTCATATATTAAACTGTATGATATTTTTTAAGTGCTTGCCTTAATTTTTTCACACTTCACTTAAAATTATAAAAGCATCCCAATAGTTCAAGAAGATACAAGTAAGCCATAAAATTCAAAAAAATTGATAAATATATTTTACTACATCACAAAATTTTACTTATCCTAAGAAATATCATTCTCAAAATAGTTGAATTAAATCGCACAACCTGTGTAATTCTAAGCTACCAAACTTGAGAATCCTTGTAAGCATTTTTAAGTGGGGCAGATTGGCTCTGGCATTGTTCCATAAACTTTTCCATTCCTTTTCCCACATTGATCATTTCTTGCTATCCAGAACCATTTGATGCTACAACCAAATCAACCCTCCTGTCCCCATTTCCTTCTCAGTCTCTTTTACCCTCTCCTCTTTCTATAATTACATCATGGACATTTATATTTTCAAGGCTTTACAAGAAGTCAAAACCTCAAAGCAGCCAAGTACAAAAACATGTGAAGTAAGCAAGTCTTCAGGGACTGTGACAGCAGAGACTGGTACAATTAGAAAGGGCTCCAAGTCCTAACAAAAGGGAACAAACCTTTATTCAGTGCCAGCCAATTATTTCCCTCCTGGGATGTGGACCTGAAATGGAGACCCTTTTCAAGAGAAGCTGGATATCAGTTTTTCAAGTGAAGTTGGATATCAGTATTTCTTAGGTGAAATCTCTTGAAATTTTAATGTTGGCAACCAATAACTGCATGCTGATTTGGCAAATGATCTCCACATTTGACACCCAGCTCTTCACCGTATTCCTAAAGCAATTTCAATCATTTCCTGTAGCTCCAATGTGATGATTCTCAAATGCACATCTCCTGCCAAGACCTCTTTCAAGATTTACATGCCTATATATCTAATTGCTAGGGACATATTTTCAAATTTACACTTAAACTCTATGCTGCAATTGTGTGGTATAGGTTACAGTTTTTGTTTTCAACACATCAATATTTTTCATATTTATGCAACTTTATCAGCATTATTTATTCCACCTGAAATGTAAGTCCCACCTACTCTCCCTCGTTATCTAATCATCACCTTCTTTTCTTCCAAAATTAGCTCAAACATCGCTTTCTCTATGAAGAGTTTCCTTATCCCAGGAGTAAATTTTACCATTACCTTGTTTATACTTAATGTAAAACCTCACCTCTACAACTGAACTTACATCATTTTTCCAGATGTGAATGGTTGATAAAGGTATGGAATTTATTCCTGGTCATGGACCCACAGACTTAACACACATGAGTTTATATATAAGCCTACAGCAATGAGCTCCATTGCTAAAATACTAAGTTAAATGTACCACTATAAACTCCTCTTTAACCCTTTATTGTACTTTTTAAAAAATACCTGTTTCATCCATTAGTTATAAATCCCTTGTGATGGATAATTTTATGGGTCAATTTGACTGTGGTAAGGGATGATCAGATAGCCAGTAAAATACTATTTCTAGGTTTGTTCTTGAGGGTATTTCCAGAAGAGATTAGTGTTTGAATCAATAGATGATGTAAAGAAGATTGCCTTCACCACTGTGGATGGGCATCATCCAATTACTTGAAACTCAAAAAAAAAAAAAAAAAAAATGGAGGACTGGAGAATGTGCTGTCTCTGTTTGAGCTAGGACACCCATCTTCTCCTACTCTGGGATATTTGGACTCCTTCCTGATTCTCAGGCATTCAAACTTGGACTGAATTATGATACTAGTTTTCCTGGCTTTCCAGCTTGCCTAGAGCAGATCATGGAACTTCTCAGCTTCCATAATTGTGTGTGCTAATTCTCATTATAAATACATAAATAAATTCTGTTGATTCTGTTTCTCTGGAGAATAACCCTGACTACTGCTACATGCCTTGAGAGTAAAGGATCTGAATTCATCCTCTGTCCCCTGAGCCTGATAAAGTGCTGAATAGATAATAAATGTTTACTGGTTGAATATCTACATGCATAAAGATTTTCTTTTCCTGGTACCATGTTAAAGTTTGGGGATATGAAGACTGAAGAATCAAAATCAGCAATTTGAAAGAACATAACTGACATACATGTTATTGTATTTTTGTAGACCTTGTTTTCTCCTCCTTGTATCTTGTATATTGGTGGCTCTTTGTATTAAAAATAACTTCTACTCCTTCTTATTTACAGTTCCAAAAGCTCTATAAATACTATCAAATGTTCACTTTAGATTCCAGGAAATAAAATTTTGACAGACTGATGCTAAGCCAAAGACTTTCCTTTCTAAAGACTTTCATGAAAAGACATAAGCCGATGCTTCTGTGACAGGAACTTATGCAGGTAATTTGCTCCTTTGACTCCGTACTAATTGGAGCTTTAGTTTCCAGCCAACAAAAAGAACTGCCTAATTAAGAAAACACCATTCAATTCATTACGGGTGTATATTCACTCAGAAATGGTATTTTGAACTTGCAGAAGGGGATAGAGGGAACGAAGGATAAAATACAACAAAGAGGTATTACTTGGATACTATTCAACTGACTTTTAAAGATATTCATTAGCAATGCATTCAGATTTTAAAAGATCTGCTTAAAATGCTCCAAAACAATAGACAATTCTCTCCTACCTCTCTCATTTACTACTTACCTCTTATGTAGTAAGAAGACTTGTTAGATAAATAATTATCAAGAAACCATATTGCTTGTGCTTGTACAGCTACAATAATACCTTAAAAAACTGTCCAAAGTTATTTTTAAGCTCCCTCTTAGAAGCTTACCTCATGTCTCATTATAAATTAGAAAATGAGGAAAATAAATAATAAATGCTGTCAACAGTTGTGTACTTATTTGGAAAACTACTAGCTCTTTACTAATATGTTTCATTTTTTAAAGGTCCTCCAAAGTTTTTTGTGATTTAAAAACTAAATTAGACTTCCAGTTTTCATCCCAACACGTAAAGAACTTGGAAATCATCAGTCCCAACTTCTACAGAGGAAAAACCTGAAAATCAACAGTTGTTAGATCTATCGAAATACTGAGATTACAGGGCAAACTGCTGTCCTGAGAACTGGAGAGACAGATAGGCAGATACAGAGAATCACGGCTTAACTGGAGTAGAAGCCTAGAAGCAGAAGCGCACAGCTGCAGCTGGTAGGAACCCTTCAGCTATTATTGATGAATGTCTGGAGTTTCAGTGTGTACTACTTCAAATATAAGATAAAAACTCTGGCAACCTCAGTCTTAGAGGAATCCCCACACTTTCCTGACTTTTACATCCAGGAGCTTCAACAAGTTCTTACTGTGAAGACTGGAGAAAAACTTCCCATGCTTCTGGCAAGGGGACAAGAAAATAAAGCATTTAAGATAATAAAATAAGTTTATATGAAACTGGGATCTAAAATTTTTTTTCTAAATATAAAGCTATGAGAAAATGGATTTTAACACAAAATTCCTAAGGCTTTTAAAAATGCCATAAATAGGATTTTGAAAGGGAGAAATATTTAGAACAAATATGATAAAGGATTATTGTCTTAATAATCAACTTTTACAGATCAGTAGGAAAACAGTGCAACCTCAATGGAATATGAATAAGATGTTTTTAAAGAAGAATAGATACAAATGTTCAAGATATAGTGAATTCATGTTTATTTATAAATAATGAAATAAATGAAAATTTAAACATAAATTAGTACTCTTTGCTCAGAAATTTAGTAGCGGTATAAAAGAATGATGATACCTACTGTTGGCAAGGATCAGGAGAAATAATCACCATTCATTGTTCTAAAAGATACTTTGGCAATATATTTCAAAAGCCTCCAAAATCTGCCAACCTATTGTCCCAAGAATTCTATTACTAGGAGCTTAACTTTAAAAGTAATCAAACAAATACATAAAACACATTAAAATTCATAGCGCTATTTCTTATAAGATTCACATTTTGGAAATACCTACATAATATAGGTTCATTTAAAAGAATCATAGATATTCATAAACTGAAATGTTATGCAGCCAGTAAGAAATAGATGTTTCAGTTATGTGAAACTTTTTTTTTATTATACTTTAATTTGTGGGATACATGTGCAGAATATGCAGTTTTGTTACATAGGTATACACATGCCATGGTGGTTTGCTGCACTCATCAACCCATCATCTACATTAGGTATTTCTCCTAATGCTATCCCTCCCCTAGGCCCCTAGCCCAGGCCCCATTGTGTGAAATTCCCCTCCCTGTGTCCATGTGTTCTGATTGTTCAACTGCCACTTATGAGAACATAGGGTGTTTGGTTTTCTGTTCTTGTGTTAGTTTGCTGAGAATTATGTTTTCCAGCTTCATCCATGTTCCTGCAAAGGACAGGAACTCATCCTTTTTATGGCTGCATAGTATTCCATGGTGTATATGTAACACATATTCTTTATCCAATCTATCATTGATGGGCATTTGGGTTGGTTCCAAGTCTTTGCTGTTGTAAACAGTGCCACAATAAACATATGTGTACATGTGTCTTTGTAGTAGAATGATTTATAATCCTTTGGGTATATAGCCAGTAATGGGAATGCTGGGTCAAATGGTATTTCTGGTTCTAGATCCTTGGGGAATCGCCATACTGTCTTCCACAATGGTTGAACTAATTTACACTCCCATCAACAGTGTAAAAGCATTCCTATTTCTCCACATCCTCTACAGCATATGTTGTTTCCTGACATTTTAATGATCGCCATTCCAACTGGCATGAGATGGTATCTCATGGTGGTTTTGATTTGCATTTCTCTAATGACCAGTGATGACCATTTATCATGTTTGTTGGCTGCATAAATGTCCATTTTTGAGAAGTGTCAGTTCATATCCTTTGCCCACTTTTTGATGGGGTTGTTTTTTTCTTGTAAATTTAAGTTCTTCATGGATCGTGGATATTAGCCCTTTATTAGATGGATAGATTGCAAACATTTTCTCCCATTTTGTACGTTGCCTATTCACTCTAATGATAGTTTATTTTGCTGTGCAGAAGCTCTTTAGTTTAATTAGATCCCATTTGTCAATTTTGCCTTTTGTTGCCATTGCTTTTGGTGTTTTAGTCATGAAGGCTTTGCCCATGCCTATGTCCCGAATGGTATTGCCTAAGTTTTTTCTAGGGTTTTTATGGTTTTAGGTCTTATGTTTAAGTCTTTAATCCATCTTGAGTTAATTTTTGTATAAGGTGTAAGGAAGGGGTCCAGATTCAGTTTTCTGCATATGGCTAGCTGGTTTTCCCAACACCATTTATTAAATAGGGAATCTTTTCCCCATTGCTTGTTTTTGTCAGATTTGTCAAAGATTAGATGGCTGTAGATGTGTGGTGCTATTTCTGAGACCTCTATTCTGTTCCATTGGTCTATATATCTGTTTTGTTACCAGTACCGTGCTGTTTTGGTTACTGTAGCCTTGTAGTATAGTTTGAAGTCAGGTAGCGTGATGCCTCCAGCTTTGTTCTCTTTTATTAGAATTGTCTTGGCTGTGTGGGCTCTTTTTTGGTTCCATATGAAATGTAAAGTATTTTTTTCTAATTCTGTGAAGAAAGTGAATGGTAGCTTGATGGGGATAGCTTTGAATCTATAAATTACTTTGGGCAGTATGGCCATTTTCACAATATTGATTCTTTCTATCCATGAGCATGGAATGCTTTTCCATTGTGTGCTCTGTTATTTCCTTCAGCAGTGGTTTGTAGTTCTATTTGAAGTGGTCTTTCGCATCCCTTGTAAGTTGTATTCCTAGGTATTTCATTCTTTTTGTAGCAATTGTGAATGGGAGTTCACTCACGATTTGGCTCTATTATTGGTGTACAGGAATGCTTGTGACTTTTGCACGTTGATTTTGTATCCTGAGACTTTGCTGAAGCTGCTTCTCAGCTTAAGGAGATTTTGGGTTGAGACTGTGGGGCTTTCTAAATATACAATCATGTCATCTGCAAACAGAGATGATTTGACTTACACTGTTCTTATTTGAATACCCTTTATTTCTTTGTCTTGCCTGATTGCCCTGGCCAGAACTTCCAGTACTATTTTGAATAGGAGTGGTGAGAGAGGGCATCCTTGTCTTGTGCTAGTTTTCAAAGGGAATGCTTTCAGCTTTTGCCCATTCAGTATGATATTGGCTGTAGCTTTTTCATAAATAGCACTTATTATTTTGAGATACATTCCATCAATACCTAGTTTATTGAGAGTTTCTAGCATAAAATAGTGAATTTTATTGAAGCCCTTTTCTGAATCTATTGAGATAATCGTGGGTTTGTGATTGGTTCTGTTTATGTGATGGATTACGTTTATTCATTTGCATGTGTTGAACCAGCCTTGCATTTCAGAGATGAAGCTGACTTGATTGTGGTGGATAAGCTTTTTGATTTGCTGCTGGATTCTGTTTGCAAGTATTTTATTAAGGATTTTCACATTGATGTTCATCAGGGATATTGGCCTGAAACTTTCTTTTTTTGTTATGTCTCTGCCAGGTTTTGGTATCAGGATGATGCTGACCTCATAAAATGAGTAGGGAGGAAGTCCCTGTTTTTATGTTGTTTGAAATAGTTTCAGAAGGAATGGTAGCAGCTTCTCTTTGTGCCCGTGGTAAAATTCGGCTGTGACTCCATCGGTCTTGGATGTTTTTTGGTTGGTAGGCTATTAATTACTGCCTTAATTTCAGAGCTTCTAATTGGTCTATTCAGGGATTTGACTTCTTCCTGGTTTAGATTTGGGAGGGTGTATGTGTCCAGGAATTTATTCATTTCTTCTATGTTTTCTAGCTTATTTGAGCAGAGGTGTTTATAATATTCTCTGATGGTAGTTTGTATTTCTGTGGGGTCAGTGGTGATATCCCCTTTATCTTTTTTTATTGTGTCTATTTGAGTCTTCTCTCTTTTCTTCCTTATTAATCTAGCTAGCGGTCTATTTTGTTGATCTTTTCAAAGAAGCAACTCCTGGGTTCATTGATTTTTTGAAGGGTGTTTCATGTCTTTACTTCAGTTCTGCTCTGATCTTAGTTATTTCTTGTCTTCTGCTAGTTCTTGAATTTGTTTTCTCTTTCTTCTCTAGTTATTTAATTGTGATGTTAGGGTGTCGATTTTAGATCTTTCCTGCTTACTCCCGAGGGCATTTAGTACTATAAATTTCCCTCTAAATACTGCTTTAGCTGTGTCCCAGAGATTCTGGTACGTTGTGTCTTTGTTCTTGTTGGTTTTAGAGAACTTCCTTATTTCTGCCTTCATTTTGTTATTTACCCAGTAGTCATACAGAAGCAGGTTGTTCAGCTTCCATGTAGTTGTGTGGTTTTGAGTGAGTTTCTTAATCCTGATATCTAATTTGATTGCTCTGTGGTTGGAGAGACTGTTTGTTATGATTTTCCTTCTTTTGCATTTGCTGAGGAGTGTTTTACCTCCAATCATGTGGTCAATTTTAGAATGTGTGTGATGTGGTGCTGAGAAGAATGTATATTCTGTTAATTTGGGGTGGAGAGTTCTACAGATGTCTAATAGGTCCACTTGGTCCAGAGCTGAGTTCAAGTCCTGAATATGTTTGTTAATTTTCTCTCTTGTTGATCTGTCTAATATTG
This sequence comes from Rhinopithecus bieti, assembly GCF_001698545.2. Lineage (NCBI taxonomy): Eukaryota > Metazoa > Chordata > Mammalia > Primates > Cercopithecidae > Rhinopithecus > Rhinopithecus bieti. Next base: position 2,697,613 of record NW_016805531.1, read on the forward strand.
ACAGTGGGGTGTCAAAATCTCCCACTGTTACTGTGCAGGAATCCAAATCTCTTTGTAGTTCTCTAAGAACTTGCTTTATGAATCTGGGTGCCCCTGTATTGGGTGCATATATATTTAGGATAGTTAGCTGTTATTTTTGATGCTTTTACCATTATGTAATGCCCTTCTTTGTTTCTTTTGACCTTTGTTGGTTTAAAGTCTGTTTTATCAGAGACTAGGATTGTAACTCCTGCTTTTCTTTTTTCTTTCCATTGGTTTGGTAAATATTCCTCCATCCTTTTATTTTAAGCCTATATGTGTCTTTGCACATGAGATGGGTCTCCTGAATACAACACACTGAAGGGTCTTGACTCTTTATCCAATTTGCCAGTATGTGTCTTTTAATTGGGACATTTAGCCCATTTATATTTAAGGTTAATATTGTTATGTTTGAATTTGGTCCTGTCATTATGATTCTAGCTGGTTATTTTCCCCATTAGTTGATGCAGTTTCCTCATAGTGTTGATGGTCTTTACCATTTGGTATGTTTTTGCCGTGGCTGGTACTGGTTGTGCCTTTCCATGTTTAGTGGTTCCTCCAGGAGCTCTAGTAAGGCAGGCCTGGTGGTGACAAAATCTCTCAATTTTTTTTTTTTTTTTGTCTGTAAAGGATATTTTTTCTCCTTTGCTTATGAAGCTTAGTTTAGCTGGCTATGAAATTCTGGGTTGAAAATTCGTTAATAATGTTGAATATTGGCCCCCACTATCTTCTGGCTTGTAGGGTTTCTGCAGAGAGATCCACTGTTAGTCTGATGGGCTTCCCTTTGTGGGTAACCCAGCCTTTCTCTCTGGCTTCCCTTAACATTTTTCCTTAATTTCAGCCTTGGTGAATCTGACAATTATGTGTCTTGGGATTGATCTTCTCGAGGAGTATCTTTGTGGTGGTCTCTGTATTTGAATGTTGGCCTGTCTTGCTACGTTGGGCAAGTTCTCCTGGATAATATCCTGAAGGGTGTTTTCCAACGTGATTCCATTCTACTCATCACTTTCAGGTACGCTCATCAAATGTAGATTTGGTCTTTTCATATAGTCTCATATTTTTTGTAGGCTTTGTTCATTACTTTTATCTCTAATCTTGTCTTCATGCCTTATTTCATTAAGTTGATCTTCAGAATCTGATATCCTTTCTTCCGCTTGATGGATTCTGCTATTGATACTTGTGTATGCTTCACAAACTTCTTGTCCTGTGTTTTTCAGCTCCATCAGGTCATTTATGTTCTTCTCTAAACTGGTTATTCTAGTTAGCAATTCCTCTAACCCGTTTTCAAGGGTCTTAGCTTTCTTACATTGGGTTATAACATGCTCCTTTAGCTTGGAGGAGTTTGTTATTACCCACCTTCGGAAGCCTACTTCTGTCAGTTCATCAAACTCATTCTCCATTCAGTTTTGTTCCCTAGCTGGTGAGGAGTTGTGATCCTTTGGAAGAGAAGAGGCATTCTGGTTTTGAGAATTTTCAGCCTCTTTGTGTGGGTTTTTCCTCATCTTCATGGATTTATCCACCTTTGACCTTCAATGTTGGTGACCTTCAGATGGGGTTTCTGAGTGGATGTCCTTTTTGTTGATGTTGATGCTATTCCTTTCTGTTTGTTAGTTTTCCTTCTAATACGCCCCTCTGCTGCAGGTCTGCTGTAGTTTGCTGGAGGTCCACTCCAGATCCTGTTTGCCTGGGTATCACCAGTGGAGGCTGCGGAATAGCAAAGATTGCTGCCTTTTCCTTCCTCTGGAAGCTTCATCCCAGAGGGGCACCCACCAGAGGCCAGCCAGAGCTCTCCTGTATGAGGTGTCTGTTAACCCCTACTGGGAGGTGTCTACCAGTCATGAGGCACGAGGGTCAGGAACCCACTTGAGAAGGCAGTCTATCCCTTAGCAGAGCTCAAATGCTGTGCTGGGAGATCTGCTGACACATTTTTATAATATATTGTTAAGCAGTTAACAATACATGTCTTTAGACTATAGTTATTACTTCTTTATTATAATGGGTGACAACATTTACAAGCTTTTCTTTCTCATATATCCACCCATTTTAATTATCTCATCACTTTTCTTAATATTCACCTTGGTACTATAAATTATGTGTAAACTTACACAGTTTTCAGCTCCAATTCATACCCTCTTGACCATGAAGTCAACTACAGAAGTGACAGATAACAGCTTATTGCAGGTCCCACTTTCTTTACCCCTTCCAAAATATGTATTTGTTTTATCATTTCTGTGGTATCAGGGCATATAACACTTTCATTCCACTCTCTTCATTCTAATATTTGCATTTATTTTACTCTTTGTCATAAAGTTAAATATAATTTCTGCATGCCACTCATCCTTCCTGGTAGTTTTTGAAGCCTTTCTTACTTTTCTGAGGTTCGTTCTTCAATACTTTCCTTAAAGAAGAACTCATAGGAAAACTTTTCCTTGATTTGTGGCAAATTCAAAACACTTTATCTTCTCTCTTCTTACCTGAAGGTTGTCTTGGCTGAATATAAAACCCTTGGTTCACATGTCCTTTTGATAAGTATCTCCCCATTATATTCTGGCATTTAATATTGCTGTAGGGAAATCTGAAGGTAGGCTGATATGTTTTTCACTAAAATGTGACTTGAACTCTCTGCTAATTAACCAGAAAAATATTCCTCCTATAAATACAAAAAGTTTACCAGGATATGTGAGATGTTCTGTGTTGATTTTACTAAGATACGCTTTCAGGGTTTTCACTTTTAATTTGAATACTCAACATTGTGTTTTCTTAGGAAAGCTTAAAAAATCTTAAAACATTTGTATTACATTGTTTTGATTTTAAGTGTTATGTCCTTTGCATTTATCATTTTCTATCTAGCCTTTTAAAAATCTTTATTTCCATTTTACTTAATCTCCTTGTATCACTTTATCCGCCAAGTTTATCTCATTTTATCCTCCAGGTTTGTGTGCATGTGCGTATATACATGTCTCCTCCAGGATATGTTATCCTTCTTGTTTCCTTCGGTTTTGTTTTTCTTTCTATGATTATATTTTTCTACTCCTTTCTTACATACGGCCAAGTTATAGTTTTTCATATTTTGTTGTCTTGCCATCTTACTCCTAAATTGAGTTCCTTTAGTGTGTGTAGACTGTCTTCATAGAAGCAGGCAGTTGTTTTATAAAACACTTTTAAAATTTCATGGTGAGATACATGCTCATAATTTTTACCTGCTCCTGGAAATGTTTTTTTTCTGCAGGATTTTGTCTGTTTTAAAATTATAATGCTCTTTTCTATACTTTTTTCTTAAAATGTCTTTGTGTTAGTACTGTAACAGTTTTTTATTACTCATCCTTAATAAATTATGTATGTCTGGGAAATTATATACAGGAAGTTTCTACTTAGAGGAGGACACTTTTGTAGTCTTGCAGGCTTCACCTCCAAAGGGATCTTTCCTTCTTTACTACCAGAGAAACAGACCATCCTCCAAAGAGGGCTTTTTTAAAGTCTTTGTAAACTCTCCTCTACTTTACTCAATAAAATTGAATCCCTGACAGCTTGTGTTTAGTCCTTCTCACCCTGACAGGAGGGTTTTCAGGTAACATGGCTTTTGATTATTTCTTTAGCGTCTCAACATCAAATTGCTTTTAAAACTTCCCACCGTTTATCCTTATCTTCTAGCTAATTGAGCATCCCAAATCATGTTTTCCCATGGCTCTCATACCCTTCCATCTTTTGTTATAATGAGGGGGTAAAATTTGCAATCCAAAGTGAGTCTCACTTTCAAGAAATGTAATTTTCCCTAGGGTTTTCTGAAGTCTGCCACGAGTGGACTCTGACCTGCATATTATCTCTTCATTTCTTCACCATAGCTTTTGTCTAGTGTCAACACTTCCGTGCATTTGTAATTTATAGATAAAATATGTCTCAGAATTTTTCTGAAAATAAAGTTTTCTGACTCATTGTCCCTGGGAGAATTTTAATATGATTTCTAGAAGAAGAGGAAAAGAAGAGGAGGAAAGATGCTGACTTATCCACCAGGATTTGTATCAGTATCCCTGGTAACTTTCTGTTTAACAAGGATTTAACCAGCTAGCTATTTAAATTTGCATTTGCTAGATTTAACATGGTTGACTCACAAAAAGTAATTAGATACCGATTAGTCTTATATTTCATGAGAGATAAAATTAAAAATGTGAAGTTCAGGCATTCTATGTGGGACTGCTAACAACCTAGCACAAACATTTATGATGACAAGATATAGATATCACAATAGATAGAGGTGCAAATGTGACAGGAGGGTTCCCAAGTAACATGGATTATGATTATTTCTTTAGCGTCTCAACATCAAATTTCTTTCAAGACTTCCCACCATTTATCCTTATCTAATAATCTTCTAGCTGATTGAGCAGCTCCAAATCATGTTTCCCCATGGTTCTCATACACCCCCAAAAGGTTTCACTAACAACCGATAATTGGAGGTTTTTAGTCGTGATCTAACAGGAAAATACATAGTTTTAGATATGAAAGCTTGAACCAAAGAATGGGGGGTTTAAAATAAAGAATTAAATTATGTTTCCACCTTGTTATTAAATACAGTAGGGAATGTAAAACTGTATTACTGGTCTGGCACACACAAAAAAGAGCATGATAGTTAACCTTCTTTTTATCACAGACTATCATCACCGTTACTGTTGTTCAGTTGAGAATAAATAATGGGTTCTTTCTCAAACTAAATTATTTAGGCTGAAAATACAAAGATGGTAAAAATAATAATCCGTGCCAAATATTCAGTGTTTTATCAAGAAAAAAAGCTACATATGGTTGGTGCAATTTTTGGTTTTACTTCCAAGATTGATGAAATGGAAGATCCTGATAAGGACAGAATATTGACTGAAGAAAGCAACATCTGAGTCACTATATTCTTGGCTCTTATTTATTCATTTCCAGCACATATGACATAAAGTTTAAAAGTACCATTAGCAAACATAAGTAAATTTGGAATACAAATGTCTTCTTCAAACAGAAAAAGCGTATAGTAAACTGAGATTTGTGTGACTATTTAGGCGAGTATAAATGTTGACAATTTGTCTGCACAGGAATTTGGCAAATTATGTTAGGAACATTTGAAATCACCATCATTTCAACTAATAATGTCATTGAAATAAATAAATGCAAACAAAATTTATGAAGATGCTTAATGAAAATATAGTCATAAAATGGGAAGAAAACCTAAATGCTAAGTAATGAGAATTATTAAAAGCTAGAGCATATCCATGTGATAGAATGTCATACAGTCATTGAAATATTGCAAATTTCTTCAGGATTTTGAAAAATGTTTCACATTAAAATTTTAAGCAAAAATGCAGGCTATATAATGATTATTGCATGGTATCAATTATGTAAAATTTATGCACATAAAGAGAAAGCATATTGAAGGAAATCCAGTAAACATAAATGACAGTTATTTTTAGATTGTGAGAATAATAGTTTCTGTTATGTACTTTTTCTAAACTTTCTATAGCCTATATATTTACAATTATAATTTTAACTTTTATTATAGTAATATAACAAATGTAATTTAAAGTATTTAAGGGTAAAAAGAAATATTTGTCCCTGTGTTAAGCCTATTCTCTCAGTAAATGTTAAGATATTTAATATTATCAAACATCTGTACTCAATGTCTTCTACAGAATTTATATCTTTCAAATGTCTAATGTAACTCTAAGAAGCAAATATTCCCCATTCTTTGAATTATCAGGCTATAATTACTGTGATCAGATTCTGAGCATTAAAGGCTATTAAAGCCATGACATAACTTCCTCTCCTGTGACATTTAAACAGATTCCTCCTTTTGAGAATTATCTTTGAGGTATAATTCACCTTGTCTGAAGAACTAAGAAGATTCTCACATCAAATGATTCCATTAATTAGTATACTTAAAGCTACGTTTAATATGAGGAGACTTTGACTCATTTCATGTCCAATTATGCATCTTTTAACCTGCTTATCAGTGTGAGTAAAGTCTTTGCTCTAATATTTTCAACGTTTTTGTGATTCTAAAGAGTTATTTTAAAAAATCTAGATATATCCAGTAAGTTATACCAAACTTTATTTCTGTAAGTACCTAGAACCTTCTGACCCTTGACCCTCAAATTTCGAACTGCTTTAATTCCTTCTCTTAAAGCTGTCAATATTGTTAGTAACTTACTGTTTTAAACTTTAAAAATTGATTACAATGTATAAGTACTTATAAGTCCTGTGGGAGGTAAAACATGAATAAGACTCAGAAGTAGCTTTTTTCTTTTTCTTTTTTTTTTTTTTTTTTTTTTTTTTTTTT
>NW_016805531.1:2704213-2755781 GCF_001698545.2 Rhinopithecus bieti
TTTGTTTTTTTTTTTTTTTTTTGTTTTGTTTTTGAGATGGAGTTTCGCTCTTGTTGCCCAGGCTGGAGTGCAATGGCCTGGTCTCAGCTCACCGCAACCTCTGCCTCCCGAGTTCAAGCTGTTCTCCTGTCTCAGCCTCCCAAGTAGCTGGGATTACAGGCACCCACCACCACGCCTGGCTAATTTTTGTATTTTTAGTAGAGACCGGGTTTCACCATGTTGGTTAGGCTGGTCTCAAACTCCTGACCTCAGGCAGTCCACCTTCCTCGGCCTCCCAAAGTGCTGGGATTAGATGTGAGCCACCATGCCTGGCCAGAAGTAACTTTTTAAAGTATGCAATCTAGGAGAAATATACAACTAACAAATATGAAGCAAACTGTGATGAGAGCTATAATAAAGGAACCAAAAGTTGCTCGGCAAATATAGGGATGAGAGAGATTATTTCTAACTGGATAAGTGCTCTCAGACTTCTTTAGTGGCCAAGATGCTTATTAAAAGGGAAGGATTCCCCATACCTTCGTGCAGGTGAAGACATTCACAACACAGTAGGAACTGGATTACGTTAGAGGATTCACATGTGTATACCAGTTAGTTTTGCCATGTTCAGCAACCCACAGCCTACTCCTAACAATCCCTTTGGCAAAGGATGCTTCTAGTCACATTGAAACAGCAAAAAGCTATTTCCATTACGGGAACACAGCAGAAAGATTGTCTTCTCATAATTCAGGAATAGCAGCCACAACTTCATAGATAAAGGACACAAGTTTACTCACTGGGTTGATTATTTCGTTTGTCTTGCTCTATTGATAATATTACATTGACCCAATTGTGATCATTTATAATTACATGATCATCATGGCTTAAAAGTCATCATGACTTCATTGGAGTTTTCTAAAAATTAAAGAAGACAATATTTGGTAATCAGTATTATACTTTAAGAACAGTATCCAACTAAATTGTCCTTGCTGAATAGAGGATGTCTTTGTACTGTTTAGATCAGTTGAATTCCTCAGCTAACTATTACATTAACATTGAGCAAGGAAGGCTGTGGTTGATGACTTTTTGCCAAATTTCTGACATGTATAGGCCAATGATGCATGTTCAGGTCTACATTTCATTTTTTCTTTTATTTTGCCTTAAACTTAACTATACCAAGAGAGATGTGCCTAAGAGTCCTGCTCATGCCTCCTAACTGTGTTGTAATCAGTTAATATAACCTGACCAGAGCCAGCTAAATGAAAGTTCCAGAAAAATGGAAAAATGGGTTTCAGAAAATAGCTGACTCCAGGAAAGCTAAGGTTAAAGTAAATGCATTTATTCTGAAAAGCATCTATTAATCAGGACTCTCTATTTGATTAAAAGCTCTTTCGGTAAAAAGCAGCAGAAATCCATTTAAACTAACTTATGTATAAAAGGGAATTTATTATCAGAACAGCGAAGTATATGCCCTGACACCCAAGGGAAGAAGTAGAGTTAGTCACACTAGGACTGATACCAGGAAAAGGGAAAGAAAGTCAGGCACCATGGCGTATATTCTCAATGTCAGTCTCTCTCTCTCTCTACCTCTTTCTAATTATCTCTTGCCTTTGCCTTTTGTATTCAATTTCAGTCGGCTGTCATTTTGTGCATAAAATTGGATGGGCAAGCGATGAAAACTGACCATACTATAGACAACCTTGATTATAAGTTTACTTTTCTTCCAAGTTCAAGTGTTATTAGACACTGATGTGTATGACCTAATCTCAAATTTCTGGAAGAAAAATTCTCATTGGCCCAGTGTAAGTCAGGCATACATCCCACGTGCTTTCCACTGTGCAGAAACACAGCTGTACGTATAGGGAGTTTCCCTGAAAATCTCTGCTCCTTGAGAAACTGTGCTTGAAAGTCTCTACCATATTGTCCCAGTAAGTACTTTTCTTGAGGAAGCAGGATGAGAGTTTACATGAGTTATTTAATATACAGTCAATATGGTAAAACTAGGATGAGCCTCCGGTCTGTTTCCCAATTCCCTTTTCCATTGCCCAGTTCACAGATTAAAGACATGTACTCGTGTTTGTTTTTCTTTGATAATTTTAAGGGAAAGGCAGTTCACAGAAATTCAGGTAATAGAATAATTTCAGAAGAGATTTCAGTTTGAGAAAAATTTTCAGAACATCTTAAAAAGAGATATGAAGGTTAGCCTTGTAGTTAGACTGTGGAGATCATGCAAACATGTGGCCCAGAATCTTGCTGATGAAAACATAGTGGTATCTCTGAGCTTTCAAGAAAGCCACAATTTTTCCTCACTGTTCCCAACCAATAACTGCACATGGCAGGCAGGGAACTAGCGGTGTCCATCCCTGTAGAAGAGGGCTGCCTCTCACAGACAACATTGACTTGATATATCCCATGGGGTGAAAGACCCTGAGAACTATGCTATGGTCTGAGACTTTTCCCACCTGACACTATTTCCTGACCTCTCCTTCCAGTTGTTAAAACGATATCACTTAGTCTGAAAGTTTCCCCCCCTACTTCTGCCCTTCCTCTTCATCTTTCAACAGGTGTTTCCTCCTCTTCATTTCCTGTATATCTAAGCTTATCTTGGCAGGTGCCTATTAAGGGATATGATGTCACAAAATTTTAGAGTAATTGTTTTTAATAAAAGGAAGAGAAAGTTGGGTTTAAATTAAAGATGGATGCAGTTGGAAAGGGGCTTAAAATATATTTATTTTCATATTGTTTGTGGGATGTTATAGGACTTTCCATTGAGCTAATTTGATTTTTTAAATGGCATTTTTGTTCCCCCCGCCCTGGGAAAACATATATAAAGCATATATACACTGATGTTAAAAGAATAAAAATGCAGGACTTAAAAGTTACAAAATAAAATTAACCCATTATCTTATTAACATTAAATTTTTCTACATTTTCAAGTCTTTTGCTTATGACTTTGAATTTTTTTCTAAACTAGGATTAAGTTGTTTTTGATCTTCTTTTCCATTAATTTTACATTCTTAACATTTTCCAATGTCACTAAATTATGGCACATATTTTTAATTGATGACATATTTATATTTAGGATCTTCTAACAATTTGTCCTTTTATCCCTGTTTTCATTCCTAGTTACCACTCTGGACAAAAGGTGCAAGTAGAAAGGGATTGTAAAATTAATACAAATTATTAGAATACAGCACACTGATTTATTTTTGGTGTTGGAGGAAGAAAGCTTCAGGGGTACTTCTGAAAGACAAAAGATCTTCAAAGTCCTTCCCTCCTTTATATTTCCAATGATCTAAGAGGCTCAACCTCCCCTCCCCCACACCCATGATGCCAAGTTGTTGCTGGCATTGATGATCTTTCATCTTTCAGAGCTACCCCGAAGCTTTCCTCCCCAAGGAAAATGCCCTGGTGACACTCTTTCACATTGTAGCAAGTATCTTAAATATAACTGATTGCTGTGTCTGCTGTCCCCCAGCAGATCGCTCTGATCATGATTTGATTACTGTTTTCCTTAAGTTCACTGAGAAGGCTATCAGAAACAGCAGAAATGACTTCAGTTTCTTTATCTGTCATGCAGATCACCTCTGGATGTTTTTTTTTTTTTTTTTGCATCTTTAAACTCAGTCATTGTATGAGCAAATAAATGTCACCCAACTGGTGGTGTGATGAAACAGCACAGACTAAACCAGCTGCTGTCAGGAAGTCCCTCCAAAAACAAAACCTAGCCTCACTTATTTGAACTGAATTGGGAACCCTGAGACCTACCAGTCAGTTGTGACACCATATTGGAGATGCTGTCAACTTGTACATCTCTCAACTGATGTAGAAACCACTTGGGAGAATGATAAACAACATTTTCTTTCCAGGGGGAACGCATGTGCCCTTGAGGTTTTACTTTTTTGTAAATCCAAGGAGCGATTCCCTCCAAAGAATACAGTGATTTGTTCTTTCCTTGGCCCCAGGAGGCGCTGAGGGCAGCCCATTGGTTGGGCTTAGTTGATAAGAATTGCCCTAGACTTCCTCTTGTAGCCTAATATAAATTCCATGCAATTCTCAATACTTCTTACTGTATTTAGATTAATGTCCCAGGCCAAGAGGAAAAGTCAGTACAGAAATATAAGGAGAAAGACCCCTGGCCTCTTTTCCAAGATTAATGGTTTATGGGATTCATTCAGCTAAGACCCTGGGAGATATGCTTGAGGTCAATACTATTTCACTTCTTATCATAAGTTATTCCCAAATATTAAAGTATTTGACAAGTGCACATTTATATACACAGCTTAGAGTATAACAACTTAAGGGTGTTCGATAGCCTGAACCTAATCTTTTGAGTTGTTTATAATACCATCTCTTGGGATTATAAGATTTAATTTTCTTCTATTGGAAGATAGCACTGTATCTGGGCTGGGTGTTGGCTGACATCCTTCTGTGTGATGTAGATCCTGAACTGAGTTGTGCTATGACTGTGTCTGGATATCTTCCTGGCAACAGTGCTCACATGGCAAGGAAATCACAATTACCTCAAAGGATGATAGCTTTTCGTTTGGAATAGTAACTCCTTAAAATTAGGGACGTCATAGATGAAGATGTGCTCTCAAATAGTACGAATCTCTAGCTCTCAAAGTGCTTCTAAGTGATGAATTACGCTTTCTAGCTTTTTATTTTTTATTTTTTGCTATCCTTTCCCTGTAAAATGAAGCCTTGTCAGTTGGGTTCTGCCAATATTTCACGGAGCTGCTTTTTTGAGGACTACGTTTTTGGGTCTTCAACATTTTCTCCATTTTTTTCAATTCCATAATAATTCATATGGGGTTCTAGAGGTGAGAAAGGGATTACCAAGTTGTTTGTTATTAAATGATTGTCTTAACCAGAACTGTGATGCTCCCCTATGAATCACACCATGTCTCTGCATATTACAGTGGATGTGAAAGAAGCAGGTAGAATATAAAGTCCTGTGAAGTGGTATCGTGTGTATGTAAAGACCCTGCCAACATAATGACTCTTCACTTATTCTGTTAATGGTGTGCTATTCCAGATCTCTAGAGGGCTGCTGAAGCAAGACTTATCAGTGTCGTGACCAGATTCAGTGAACCAAAAACCATAACACATGTTCTATTGAAAGAGTGTTGTACCATTTCCAGATGTTCACAATTTTCATAACTACTTATTGAGCACTTCATCCTTGTCTGCTTCTATAATAATCATAGTACCTATCATAATTTTTCACTCTCTATAACACTTTGTAGTACACATATTTTGGTCCCTGATTTTTACATAAAGAAGCAAGCTCAGAAATAAGTCACTTATTCAAATCATGCAGCTTGGAAGGGGTAGAACTAAGACTTGAATCAATTCTCTGGCTTTCAGATCAATTCAATTTCTACAACATTATGTGATGAAATACACAAGCTATTAATAAGGTAGTCACAGATCTCACTTTACAGTTCATACCCATTGTGGCAAGTATTTGTATTATGACTAAGAAAACTACCAAATACACATACCCACACCCTGAAAAAAAGACAAAAAGAGTGCAGTAAATGATTAAAATGAAACAAAAAAGATCAAATTGTTGGATATGTGTTCATTAATCCAAATATCTGTAAACTGATTATTCTAGAAGCACACGATCAGTTAGGAGCTTCAAAATCTTAAGTAATGGCAACATAATTTTTATAGTTTGGGAAACAAGTTTAAAAATCACTAGCGTATAGTAGTTTACCTTTATGTTAGTGATTTAAAAGACTAAATAAACTAAATGAAGCTATGGATTGAATGTGTCTCTCCAAAATTCATGTTGAAACTTAATACTCAGTGCAATAGTATTAAGAGGTGGGGCATTTAGGTGGTTATTAGATGTGAAGACTTTGCCCTTGTGAATTGAATTAGTATCATTGTAAAAGGGCATGAGGGAATCTGTTAGTTCCTTTTGCCCTTTTTGCTCTTCTGTCCCTTTTGCCATGTGAGGACACAGTGTTTGAGACTTCTGCCATATGGGGATGCAGCTGGAGGTGCCATATTGGAATCAGAGAGCAAGCCTCACCTGATGTGAAATCTGCTGGTCCCTTGATCTTGCACTTCCCAGTCCCCAGAACTGGAAGAAATAAAATGTCTGTTCTTTATAAGTTACTCAGCCTAAGATATTTTATTATAGCATCAGGGATAGGTTATGACAGTTACTAAAAGCAGAAGTAGTAGAATTAGTAGGCAACAACAAGAATAGCAAAAAATCTAGACGAGTGTTTTGTAGTCTTGGATGTCCAACTAAACATTATAATTAAATTTTTTTTTAACTTTTCTGGTTCAGATTCTCAGAGTCTGAACCCTCCTTCAGTCTTTTATTTGTAGTATTCATGGAAATTTCTGCTGCTTAAGGTATGTAAATATTGACATTCTGAGGTGAAGACAAAACTATTTCATTAATTTTGCATGACAGGTAAAAAGACTCGTGAACTTCAAGACTAGACTTCGGCAATTTTTATTTGAATTAAAGAGAGTAGAAGCACAATATGTAAAATAATAAGTTTTTTTGTAAGACAAAGAACACTAATATAAGGTACATAAAATTAAAGATTTGGTGACTAAGCAACACAGAGTGAAAGGATCCCACCAGGGATGTAAATGAGAAATCTGTACCTGCACCTTCCAAAACTTTGAATGCTGCCAAAAATTGATCACATGAAAATCAACTAAGTAACAGTATTAGTTCAATCCTGTATAAGTTGTGCCCTTTAATAATTGATCAGTTTGGATTTAAAGTTCTAGGCTTTTTGTAGGGGAGAGTGGCTAAGTGTATTTCTACATTTGGTACTATGGTAATTGCTTGATAAAATAATATTTGGGTATATTACCAAATTAAAATAGTAAAATATAAATTTATGCTTTCAGAAAATTTTAGAACATTGAGCCTTCATAATCTTATATAATGTTTATTTTCATTTTATGGATGAGGATAGTGTGATTCAGAAAGAACTAACATTTTATATCTTGAAAAGGAACAATCAAATTTGCCTATTTTAGTTGCCAGCCCAAAATTTCTTCTAATTCGCCTAATTGACCAACAAATATTATTCTATCATTGTTTTCATATTTTTATGAGGAATATCTTATGAAATGCTCATAATGTGTTAAGCAGGTTTCTAAATTGGAAGTACATTGATAAGACCACAAGAGTAACTTCAGACTGGAAAACCTGACCAACCAGAGGGTATTTTAATTTATATTATGCATTAAAGCATTATCTCTTTACAAACTTATGCTTCTGAGAGAGTAATAGGATGACATCAGAAAGATGGCAGAATATGAAGTCTCAGGCTTCACTTTCCCCAGCAACAGAAAGTTAAACCACCAACTATAAACAGACCAGAACATCCTTCTGAAAACTTCAATGCTTGGAAACAGGCCTGAGAACTTATGTGGTCTACAGAACTGAAGGAAATTTAAATTAATAGGGTAGAAAGAATGGTCTCACTCATATAATGCCACCCCTCTTCCTCCCCCAAGTTGGCACAATACCAGACAGAGAGGATTTTCTTGGGCCCATGGTTTTCCCTACAGGGGAAAAAGAAAACCAGAGGTAGTCATCCAGCTTTCTTGGCACTAAAAGATACTTCTTTGAAATCTCATTCTGATCTCACCACATGCGGAATTGTAGGGAAAATGGCATGACTCGACTGCCTGGGGACAAGGAGAAAAAAGAAAGAACACAGAGGTAATAGTAACCAGTGCATAGATCTTGGTGGTACCTCTCTGTTTCTGCCAGTGGTGGCATCTGATCATGTTTACCAGCCAACCTCATGGCCTGCTTGCAAAGCTGAGCTGGTTGCCTTCAGAAACATGGTGGGGAGTTCAACCAAGCTTGAGTCCCAAAACTGCTAGTGTCCATATACAGTCTAAGACCCCACCCCAATGACACCTCCCATTTAGGAGGATGCCTGCCTCTACCCATTTCAGAAAAGCATAGGGGCTAGACCTACTTTACTTTCCAAGTCAAGCAGGAGATTCACTGAGCCAAAAAGCCTATGCAGTGACCCTGCAGGCAGGGAGACACGTACTTTCAGTCACTTGGAGGCCAGGCTTGACAAAGGAAGCCAAGCAGAGGCTCCATTCAGTCAAAAAGCCCTCCCAACAACCACTCCCAGGCAGGGACATTCTCACCTCTGTGCACTTTGAAAAAAATGTAGAGTCTAAGCCTGCTTTACCTAAGAATTCAAACAGCCAATCAACTCAACCAAAAGCTCACCCCACAGCTCTACCCTGATAGGGAGTCAATTTTCAATTATGCATTCCCTGGGATGATAATATCTGGTTCTTCCTGTCCCAAGCAGTAACTCTGCCCAACTTTAGAGTCCAGTTGACAGACCTGCCTAACTGTAGATCCCAAATAGTGGAATTGCCTGGCCAGGGAATACATCCTTTGGCCTGACCAGAAGCCATCACAGTATTGAGTCAGCCACTCTGCCTTACAGCAGAACACAGCCAGTGGTCTTGCCAGACACTGAAGCCCAGTTAGCAGTTCTGCCCAACATCATAGCAAAGGCAGCATCCCAGGCAACTAGAGGGCTCACAACAAGCTGTGCCTGCTTGGAGTTGTCATCAGCTGTCTCTTCCCAAATCACACGCTAAATTAAATAGTGAAGATCTATCCCTGTCCAAAAAAAAAAAAAAAAAAAAAAAAAAACACCTGTAAACGCCACAAGAAAGGGTGGTTTTCTAAAATGCACAAACAATGCAAGGACACAGAGATTACAAAGAATAAGGGAACATGACACCCCCAAAAGAAATAAAGCTTCAATAATAGAACCCAAAGAAGTGGAAATCTATGAAATGACTGAGGAATAAGAATAATACTCAAAAAGAAGTTGAGTGAACTACAAAGATATAAGTATCATATGTTAATAAAATTTGGAAAACAATACATGAACAAAGCAAAAAGTTTGACAAATAAGTAGAAACTATAAAAAAGAACCAGATGGAAATCCTAGAGAGGAAGAATATAGTAATTGAACTGAAAAATTCAACAGAAAGCTTCAATAGCAGACTTAATCAAGCAGAAGGTGGAAGGCAGAATATTTGAAATTATCCATTCAGGGGAACAAAAAGACAAAAGAATGAAAAAGAATAAAGAAACCCTATAGGAATTATAAGACAATATCAAGAAACTGAACCTTCACCTAATAATAGTTTCAGAAGAAATAGAAAAGGTCTAGAAAGCGTATTTAAAGAAATAATGACTGAAAACTTCTCTAATTTGGGAAAAGATGCCAACATCTGTGCACAGGAAGCAGGTTTCCAATCAAATTCAACCTAAAGAGTTCACCAAGGCACATAGTAATAAAATATCAAAATGGAAAACAAAAAATTCTGAGAAGAGCAGATAAGAAACACATTATAAAGAAACATCAATACAACTATCAGTGGAGTTCTTAGCAAAAAAGAAGAAAAATCTTGACAATTAAGAATACTTTGTTCAGTAAATCAGCCTTTTGGAAATGAGAAAAAAATAGAAACTTCCTTAGACAAATAAAAGCTAAGGGAATTCATTAACACTAAACCTGTCTTTCAGGAATTGCTAAAGGGAGTTATTCAAACTGAAACAAAAAGTTGTGAATTAATAATATGAAACATATGAAAGTGAAAAAATCAATGGTATAAGTTAAACAGATACACACCCAGAATACTCTAGGACTGTAATGATGGTGACTAAGACAATTTTATCCCTTGTAAAAGGTTTAAAGACAAAATTGTTAATAACAACTATAGCTAAAATAAATCGTCAAGGGATACACAGTACAACATGATATAAATTCTGAAAACAAAACACAAAATATGGAGAAGGGCAGTGTAAAATGTCAAGTTTTTGTATTCTATGAAAGTCAAGATGTTATCAGCTGGAAATAGACTATTATAAGATATTCTATAAAAGCCACAACTATAAAGCAAAAATCTTTAGTAAAAGAACAAACAATAATAGAAAAGATTCAAAGCATATTACTACTAAACTCCATCAAACCACAAAGGAAGAAACACAAGAGAAAACAAGGAGCAAAATATCTACAAAACAACCAAAAAACAACTAACAATATGGTAGTAGTCTTTACCTATAAATAACTACCTTGAATGGATTAAATTATCCAGTATAAAACACAGAAGTACTGAATTGATAAACAAAAAATAAGACTCAATTAAATGCTGCCTATAGGAAACTCACCTCACTTTTAGTAAGACACAAACTAAAAGTGAAGAAATGGAAAAACATATTTTATGCAAATAAAAACTAAAAGAGATCAGGGTTAGCTATGCTTATTTTCAACAAAATGACTTTAAGTCAAAAACTGTTTAAAAAAAAGACAAGAACATTATAGATGAAGTGTCAATTCAGCAAGAGAACATAACAATTGTAAATAGAGTAAATCACTTTACATTGTTGAAAAGTTCTCAAATTGTCATACTAATGGAACAATGTGTAATGAAAGTAATTTTACCATATGTTAATTGACATAAACAAGAGTTAAGTTCCCATGGCATATTTCTGGTCAAAAGCACACCAACAAGCTTCTAAATAAAGACCCAAAGCATTTGTAGTGTTAAATATTGAAGCAAATGTAAGCCACACAAACAGTCATGAAATATCATTAAGTCAGGTAATAAAATTGTTACTCAATTTTTAGTGCATCAGTGAGTGACAGTGTTTATAGTAGCGGTGTGTTAATTTAAGGAACAAATGTTTACAAAGAAAAAATCACAAGTACCTCTTATAAGAAAAATAAAATCATAAGTACCCCTTCCAGGTCCCCATATATCTTTGACTTAGTACATATTTGCACATGTATGGGAAGAAATTACTCAAAGTCCTGAAAAAAACATGAAATGCAAGAAATCAAAGAATTTCTGAAGCTTGAACGGGTAAACAATTGCTCGTGTTGGCACCAGACAGAATGGAAAGACCTTATAAAATATGCGACATTGGGTGGAGCTCCCAGAAAAGTTTTCATGACTCAACTTTTCCAATTCCAGGTATATACCTCCCCAAAACTGAAAACATAAGTTCACATAAACACTTGTATATTAATGTATCAGCATTATTCATAACAACCAAAAGGTAGAAACAGCCTATATGTCCGTCACCTGACAAACGGATAAACAAGATGTGGTTTAGACATGTGATGAAATATTCATAAAAAGGGATAACTTTCCAATATATGCTGCAATACAGATGAACCTTTAATATATGCTATATGAAAGAAGCCAGAAATAAAAGCCCACATATTCTGTGCTTATTATATGCAGTATCCAAAGCAGTCAAATCTGCTTAGACAGAAAATAGGTAAATAGTTGCCTGAGGCTAGGAATAAAGAGACGTGTGGGATACTTCATGATATGGGGTATTCAATTTCTTTTTGGGAGGGTGAAAATTTTACTGAATGAGACAGTAGTGGTGGTTGTATAAGCTTGTGAATAAAAACCACGGAATTGTGTACCTTAGAGAATAAATTTTATAGTACATAAATTATCTCAGTGAAAAGAAAAGATACTGCATGGATAGTTGGACTAGATTAGCTGTAGACTAAAGGAACCGCTGGTTCACCCTAATAAAGCTTAACAATAGCCTTGGATTATGGTCTAGCAAGGAGATCAGAAAATTGCCTTTCCACAAAAACAAACTTGGGCAACATCAACAAGAACAATTATTTTAGTGCTCAAGAAAAATCAATGAAAGGAATCAATAATATAAAAAGTGTTTATGCATCAACAGCTGTTGGATTTCAGTAGAGAAGAATGAAACACTATAATATTCCCCTTTGGTTGCTTCCCATTTCTGGCTGATTGGTACAGAGGTTCACCCAGGGTCGAGCAGGTCATGAATGTGGCAAATCTCTTCTGCCTTCAAAGAACTGACCTGATTTAGAGCAGTGGACAATGCTCATGTTCTGTCAAATTATCAGTGAAAGTGTCTATCAGTAGAGTCAGCTAAATTCAGAGCAGCCAATGGGTCAGATCTATTAGCCTGAGATTGTGGGAGTGGTTGGGCTATGCATACACAACCCAGAAATAAAAAATCGAGCTATTAAAACACACCCCTATCTAATACTGAAACTGAAGACATGCGATAAGAGACTTACAAAAGCCCAGCTTCAAGTAAAACTCAGAGCACATTTCAAGATAGGCTGAAGTTTAAATGCACACCTTTGCCTAAAGACAGCTCCATTAGCAGAGAAGCCTTACTGGTTCAAGGCATTTAAGAAGAATTTTTGTCCAGTTATTGGATGAACATTAAATGACACAGACATGGAGAAAATGCTTAGGAAGACTTAGGTCTTAGGAAGCTTTAAAAATAAAAACTAGAAAGTAAACAGAGCAGAAATACCAGAGATCACAGAATGTAGGATATACAGTTTTTCACAGATTTATTTCATGCAAGCAATTAAGCAAAACAAGAAAAGTAACAATAGTCTTTGAGGGGTTGGGGAATCAGAATCCATAGTTGCTATAATATGTTACCTAAAATGTTCGAGTTTAAACAAAAAATATGAGACGGGTAAAATATCAGGAAAATATGATCTATAGTATGGGGGGAAAAAAAGACCCTAAAACCCATATCTGAGTATGTCCAGATGTTAAATTTGACAGACAAAAACTTCTAAGCAACTATCATAAAAATATTCAAATAACTGAAGGAAATCATGTTTGAAGAATTAAAAGAAGGTTGTAAGAATAAGTAATAAAGGATCTCAATAAGTATATAGAAAATATGAAAAGGAACAATGGAAATTTGAGAGTGGAAGAGTAAAATAACTAAAACAAAGAATAAGCTAGAGGAACTCAATAGCAGAGTAAAGGTAGCAGAGGAAAAAAATAATCAGTGAACCTGAGGATAAATCAATAGAAGTCATCTCCCATCTAAATAAGATAACAGATTTTGAAAATATCTCAACTTGATCTGTACATGTAATGCAATTCCTATAAAAAAACTCATTCTGAACTCTTTATGAAAAGTCAGTCTTTAGAATAGCTAAAACAGTCTTCACAATTGAATAATAAAATGAAAAGAATCACATTCATCTATATTAAAGGCTTATGATATAGTTACAGCAATTAAGAGTGTGATACAGGCAAAGAGACAGAGATAGGTCAACTGAGCTGATTAGAGAACCTAGAAATAGATCCAAACAAATAAGCCCAGCTGATTTTTGAAAGAGATGAAAAAAAATAAATTCAATGGAACAAGGATAGACTTTTCAACCAATGATACCAGAGCATTAGACATCAATAGACACCCCCATGCCCTGCCCAAATAAAATAAACCTCAACATGATCCTTACACTTTATATAAAAATTTAACTCAAACGAATAATAGACTTAAGTGTAAAATATAAGGCTATAATTTAAAAAAAACATGAGAGTAAATCTTCAGGACTAGGCTAGGCAAATAATTCTTAATATCAAAACTATGACCCATAAAATTAAAATTTGACGAATTGAACTTTGTAAAAATGAAAAACTTGTGCCCTGTGAAACCAGGTGAAGAGGGAAATAAAGACAACTCATAAGCTGGAAGGCAATATTTGCAACCTGAATACCTGGAAATATCTAAAACATATAAAAACTCTTAAGAACTCAATAGGAATAAAACTAATAATCCAATTAGAAAATGGTCTAAAGATATGAAGAGATATTTTACTGATGAAGATATACAGATGGCAAGTGAGCACACAAATAGATGTTCAGCATCATTAGTCATAAGGAAAATGCAAATTAAAACCACAATGAGATACTACTACATATTGTTAGAATAAAAAAAGATAGTGACAACACCAGATGCTGTCAAGGATTTGGAGAAAATGTATCATTTGTACATTGCTGGTGTGAATGTAAAATGGTATAGCTAATCTTAGAAATAGTTTGGCAGTTTCTTATACAGTTAAACCTGCAATTACTATATGACATAACTATTACATTCTTAGGCGTTTATCTGAGAGTAATGAAAACTTAGGTTCATACCTAAACGTGTAATGAATGTTTATAACAGCTTTATTAGTAAGAACTGCAAACTGAAATCATACCATGTATTCTTCAATAGCTGACTGGTTAAACAAACTGTTTGCAGTAAATCCAAACTATGGAATACTACTCAGTAATAACAAGGAACACACTATTAATATATGCAACAAGTGGAGTGATTCTCTAGGGAATTACACCAAGTGAAAAAAGCCAATCTCAAAGCATTACGCACTTTGTAATTCAATTTTTATAACATTTTTCAAGTGGCAGAATTTGAGGAATGGCGAATGGATTAATGGTTGCCACGGACTAAAGTGGGAGCGTGAGTGGAAATGGGAGAAAAATGAGTGTGGAGTAACAGGGCAACATGAGATATTCTTGTGGTAATGAGAACATTTGCATCTTGACTGTATTATCAATATCAATATGTTGGTTGTAATATTATAATATAGTTTTGCAAGATGTTACCATTGCAAGAAACTGAATAAAGGATATATGTTATCTCAGGCTGCACATTGTAAGGGAAATGGACTTCATTGAACTAGTCCAGTCAAGTCACTAAACAAACACACAATAACCACAGTATTTAGGGGAGTGTGGTTTATATTAGGAAAACAATAGCAAAAGAATCGAGATTTCAAAAATAATTTTGTGGCATGAAGAAGAATATTAGCATATATCCTGTAACACAGAAAAAAATCAAGGAATGAAAACATCTTTTGAGAAGGTTCACATTTTGAGCTTAGCGAACCATGACTTCAGAGTAGATATTATAAATGAGTTAAAAGAACTAATAGCATACATAAAAATTAAAGGGTAGTATGATAACCATGTCTCACTATAAAACATTAATGAATAGGTTAAAATTATATAAATGAGCTAAATAGAAATTCTAGAGTTGAAAATTACCATAATGGAAATAAAAAAATATGAGGGACTCCATAGCAGATTTGAAGTGGCAGAAAAAAATCAGTGAGCTTGAAGGCAGATCAATTAAGATGATCTAGTCTAAACAACACAACACCAGAAAGAAGGAAAAAAATGTGAACACTTCAGACCTTTGGGACCTGTCAAGTGTAGCTGTATATACATAAACAGGTTTAAAAGAAAAGAGAAAAGAGACAAAAAATTTTGAAAAAATGACCAAAACCTTTACAACTTTTTGGGAAAATCTTAGTATGCATATCCAAGAAACTCAAGGAACTCCAAAAGATAAATTCAAAGAGACTGACACCTAGATGCATCATAATGAAACTGTCAAAAGTCAGAGACAAAGAAGATACCTTGAAATAGGAAAAGTAAAATAACTAATTGTGTACCAGTCTTTCCTAATAAAATTAGCAACTCACTTCTCATCAGAAATGTATGTGAGAAGTTCGTAGGTTGATGTATTGAGTGATGAAAGACTGTCAACCAAGAATTGTATATCTGTTACAACTATTCATCAAAAACAAAGTTAAATTTAAGACGTTTATATATAAAAGCAGAAACAAGATAATCTGTCATTAGCAGACCTCCCCTATAAGAAATAATAAAATCTTTCAGGCTGAAATGTAGGGCTATTAATAATTCAAACACCCAAGAAGAAATAACACTGGTAAGAGTAAATACACATTTAATTTTTGTAACATATTTCTTCTCCTACCTTACTGAAAATACAAGTGCATTAAGCAATAGCTGTAACACAGTTATAAACCATCCAGGCTTATAATGTGTAAATATTTAATTTGCATAAAATGATAGTACAAAAAAGAAATGGACAGAGCTATAGTCAAAGTTTCTACATACCATTGAAATTAAGTGGGTAATGTTTTAAGAAAAGTTGTTAGTTGTAATCTACCATCCAATAAATTAGAAAATACCTCAAAACAAATAGTAAAAGAAAAAAAACAAG
The DNA here is from genome assembly GCF_001698545.2 of Rhinopithecus bieti. Lineage (NCBI taxonomy): Eukaryota > Metazoa > Chordata > Mammalia > Primates > Cercopithecidae > Rhinopithecus > Rhinopithecus bieti. Next base: position 2,720,088 of record NW_016805531.1, read on the forward strand.
AGAATTAAGATGATCTATAAGAGCATATCTCTTTGACACAACAGAAGGCAGTAATGAAAGAATAGAGATCAAGAAAGAAGGCAGGCACACAGAAAGCAAGTAGCAAGATGAAAGATGCAAATCCTACTGTATCAGTAATTACATTAATGTAAATGGACTAAACTCTTTAATCAAAGCAGATTGGAAAAATGAATTAAATAAGACCCTATAATTAAAATACATGCTGTCTATAAGAGAAATGCCTTAGATTCAGAGACACATATAGGTAGAAAGAAAAAGGAAGAAAAAAGCCATACCATGTAAACAGTACACAGAGAATTTGATTGTATGTAGACAAAATAGATTTTAGATAATATTTTGTCTTGAAAAAATAATTTATGATAGTAAAATATTTAATTCATCAAATAGGCATAACAATTATAAATATGTACACATCTAACAGCAAAGCCCCAAATATAGGAGACAAAAATTGAAATAATTTAGTGATTCAAAAATATTAATAAAATAATTTCATTTATAATACAATAAAATATGAATTTTTAGGAATACATTTAGCAAACTACTGCAAGATTTTGCGTTGTTAATTATAAAACATTGCTGAAAGAAATTTAGAACTAAATAATTAGACAAGTCATATTCATGGCTTGGAAGAGTAAATATTTTAGAATTGTAATGCTCTCCAAATTGATGTAGAGAATTACTGCAATCCCTATCGAGATGCCAAATGCCTTTCTTTGTTTGCAGAAGTAGACAAGTACATATTGAATTCATCTGAAACTGCAAGAGACCCAGAATAGTCAGGGGAAAAAAAAAAAAACTCAGAAGGAAAGAACAAAGTTGGATCACTCAGATGTGAGGGTGACCTGCATGTGACATCTGTCACCTAATTGATGGCCAAAGTTAATTCAACTGACAGAGGTGGTTAGGTAGGTGTTCCCTTCCTCCCACACCACTCCATGTGTGCCCCTCCCAAAGCTGAAGCCTTGGTCAAAGAGAATGACCTTCCCCAATAGAGGAAAATCATTCTTCCGTTGAAGGTATACAAGTAGCTGAACTCCCAGCTAGAATATCCAGAAAAGCTCTCAAAATTGGAGGACTCAAACTTCCTGATACCAAAACTTAATACAAAGCCACAGTAATCACTATAGTGTAGAAGTGGCTTACAGATATACATATAGATCTTTGGAATATAATTGAAAATTCTGAAGTAAACCCTGATGTTATGGTCATTTGATTTCAACAAAGGTACTTAGATAATACAGTGGAGAAAGAATAGTTTTCAACAAATCATGCCAGGAAAAGTAAACGTTCAAAAAGAATGAAGTTGGACCCCTACCTCAAACTACATACAAAATTTAACTTACCACACATTAGAGAACTAAACTTAAGAGCTTAAATTATAAACCTCTTCAAATAAAAAAGGAGTAGATTATTGTGGGCTTGGATTATGGAATGGATTCTCAGCTATGATCACAAAGCTAAATCAACAAATAAAAATTAATAAATTAGAATTTCCTAAATAAAGCTTTCTTTATATAAAGGACATCATCAAAAAAGTAAAAATATAACCCTTAAAGTGGAAGAATATTTGCAAATCAAATGTGTTATAATATAAGGTACTCATACCCGCTTAAAGAACTCTTATAAAATAACAATAAAAATACATAAAACACAGTAACTGGGCAAATGATTTGGATAAACACTTCCCCAAAGAAGATAAAACATGTTAATAAACACATAAAATTTATGTTCAATATTAGTCTTTATGGAAGTGCAAATTAATACTACAATGAAATGTTACTTCATACTCCCTAGGATTGTTACTTCAAGAAGATGGCCAATAATAAGTGTTGAGGAGGATCTAGAGAAATCCAAACACTCTTACAGTGCTTATGGGAATATACAATGTGTAGCCACTTGGGAAAGCAATTTGAGAAGTTCTTCAACCTGTTAAACACGGAGTTACCACATTCCCCAGCAACTCCGTAATTAGATATATACCCAATAGCATTGAAAACGTTTTATACAAAACTTGTATACAAATATTCATATCAGTCTCACATATTATAGTTAAGTGTAAACCAACCCAAACATCCATAAACTAATAAATGAATAAGCAAAATGACTCATCCATACAAAGGAATATTATTCAGCCATAATAAGGAATAAAACACTTACATGTGTTACAGAGTGAAAGAATATAGACAGGAGTTAGATTAATGGTTGCCAAGGCCTAGGGTAAAGGTATAGGGTTCCTTTTTAGAATGTTTTAGATAGGGACTGGTTGAAAGTGTTCTGAAATCAGATATTATTGATGGTTGTACAAACTTATGAATATACTAAAACAATTGAAGTTCACACTTTAAAAAGGTGAATAATATGTGCGTGAATTATATCTCAATTAGGCTATTTTTAACAGTGTAAATGCATTAAACAATTTAATCAAGAGACAGTTTGTCAGACTGTATTAAAAACAAGATCCAAAAATATGCTGCCTACAGCTGATACAGGTTAGCTACAAAAGATATGAATAGGTTCAAAGTAATGGCATGAAAAAACTACCCTGTATATTGTACCCTATTTCATAGACTTAAATGTAAGGACTGCTTTATAGTTCTAAAAGTGAGGACTAAAGAAAAAAATGGAGATGAAATTACATGGTTAACTGATGGCTCTATGGTCATAGAACTAATGCTGATGCATTACTTAGTGAGAATGCAAAGCACTTCTTTACTGATTTTTGAAAGCACTTGAAAATTATGGCCCTAGTGACAGACAACATACATATTTGTAATCCCCAAAATGTCACACACAAAAGGTCTATTTATAAATGTTCCATAAGGGGAAGACTTATATTCTAGCCACTCTATTATTCCCTGTTGGGTTGTCTTTAGGTCAGTCTTTTAGTAGACTTTTCCCATATAAAAATCTTAATGAAATCATTTGGGAAGTGTTTCATGAAAGTGTCATGTGGATTATAACTCTTCCTGAGCCTATATCAGCAGGAGAAATGCTTTTAGAAACAGCTGAAATATTGACTGCCAGTTTTTCAATATATACGTACTGAGTGTCTGATTTGTGCTTATGAAACTCTTGATAGGAAGGTTTAAAATAAATTAGCCTGGCAAAGGAACCCTGTGAATCTAAGTAGAAAAAGATAAATAGTAGAATGAGTAAAATATCCAGGCAATGCAGAAGGAACATAATATACTGTCTTTCATTTACAAACATTATGTTCTTGACCCATCTTTGATAGACTTATGGATACGGAAAACAACAACAAAAAAGACTGAGTGCTAAATGGAGGTAGAATTGTTAGGTTTCAGCAGATAACCCTATTTCAGACCCTGGCCCTGGATAAAATTTCCTATGGCTAAATCTTAATGACCTTGAGCAAGTGTCTAACTCTTCAAACCTCATCTGTGGAATAGGGTTGATAAAGGTAGCTGGCAGAGTTGTGAGAGAGGATTGAAGTGATCTAACACATAAAATACAACACAAAGCCTGTCCCTTGGTAAATACTTTTAAATATTGGATATTGTTGTTGCTATTTTTATTATTTGAGATCCATAATCCCTAATTTGAAATTCTGAAATCCAATGGCTCTGGAAACCAAAATTTCTTGCAGAAGCTCATTTGGTAGGAAAGCCTGAGCTGAAAGCGAGCCTGTGAGACTATTAGTAGATTTATTCCCATTTGGTGTGTATATCCATTTGTTTAGCAGTAGAAATATTAAAGTATTTGATTATTAAATGCTGCCCCAGCCCTTGCTGGGAATGTCCTAAAATATGTATCATATCACCTTTTAAACTTTGAAAATTCTGAACTTAAAAGTCCATTTAAGTGTTTTAGATAGAGACACGTTGACCTGTATCTTGATTATAATTAACATCACCAAAGGTCACAAAGCTAATAATATTTTCTTTACAGACAGAATGGGGAGATTAGAGAGGACACAGTTCTATGGGGAAATTGGTGTTACCAATACCTGAGAGGTGAACAGTTACCACTGAATTTAATTACACACCTTGTAACATTGAAATTAATTACACTGGCACATTCTGACTCAAATGTCTAAGGCAGCATTAAAGATAGAAATGTGAAGGGATGCTGAATTTTTCTGTGTTGAGATAATCACATGGTTTTTGTTTTTAGTTCTATTTATGTGGTGGACCACATTTATTTATTTGTATATGTTGAACCAACCTTGCATCCCAGGAATAAAGGCTACATGATCATGGTGAATTACCTTTTTGATGGGCTGCTGGATTTGGTTTGCTAGTATTTTGTTGAGGAATTTTGCATCTATCTTCATCAAGGATATTGACCTGTAGTTTTCTTCTTATTTTCTTTTGGTTATGTCTTTGCCAGATTTTGGTATCAGCATGATGTTGGGAGCTAAATATTGAGTTCATATGGACACAATGATGGGAAAAATACTCCAACAGTGGGGTAGGGGTTGCAAATGAGGGAGGCAAGGGCTGAAAAACTATGTATTAGGCACTATGTTTGCTACCTGAGTGATGGGATCAATTGTTCCCCAAACTTCAGCATCATGCAACATACCCATAAAACTGCAAGGTACCCCTGGAATCTAAAATAAAAGTTGAAACTTAAAACAATAAAATAAAAAACAGAGATAAAAACAGAGTGACAGTGTAAAAAAGAGGACTAAAATGGCTACTCACAATTTACTATATCCTTTGAAAACTGGTAATTTTGGCAAAGACTTTTTTTGGCAAGTTACTTTTTTTCCTACCCAAATAATGATGGAACATATTAAGTAGCAGAGCTGAACAGAAAATCAGTAATGTGAGCTGGTAATAGAAGTACACCTTAAAATCATTCCTAATTAAGAATCACTACTTTAGAGAGTGAAATAAAATAGCTGAGCCAAAAGACACTGGAGCAAAGGTACAAGCCCAGTACTGCACTGAAAGAAGATTCAGTAATCTTTCCTGCCTATTTTGAAGGTTTTTACCTCTGTAAAACAACTTCTGTTTTCTTTTCAGGAGGCATAGGACAACGTCTGGACATCTTTTTTTTATGTTTTCATATATATATATATATATATATATATGTTTTTTGAGCTGGGTTCTGCTATGTTGCCATGACTTGGCCTCAAACTCCTGGACTCAAGTCATCCTCCCACCTCAGCCTCCTGAATACTTAGAATTACAGATGCGCAGCACTACACCCAACTGGGATATATTTTTTGTTGTCGCCACTGTGGGTTGGGGACATGTATGCTACTGGCTGAGAATGCTTCTAAACATCCTACAATGCACAAGACAGACCACCAAATAAAATGTTGATAGTGCCAATTTGAGAAACGCTGTTCTAGGGAGTATGGTTAACTTAAAAATGTTCATCCAACAGAGGTGAAAAAAAATTCTCACCAGTGGGAAAAACAATTTCAAAATCACAATTTAGTGCACTGTTAGACATTAACTGGTTTTACAGTCAATACCACAATCTCATCCTTACAGTCCTTTTTTAAGTTACCTACAAATCTCTAGCTTCTCAAATGTATCCTTAACTGTTTTCTTGCTGCTTTTTTTCTTCAGTATGTAACACCTTTGACATACGTTCATTTTACACTTGCATGTTTGTTTTGCTTTTAAACTTTTGAAAATTATATTTTAATAACTGCTTGGGGAAATAGCTAGGAGGATGTATAATTTTGGAACACTTAATATTTGAAGTTAATTCATCTCTGGCTTTAATATAATGGGTGAGATGCCAGACACCACCTTAGTGCAGCAGGTACTCCATCAGTTTAAGAAGATTGATCTCCCCCAGTCAGTTCTGAGACCTCATAGAGATCATTTATCACTAGATTCTATAATCCGTTCACCTTGAGTAAGCTCACCTTCATATACAGCTAAGCACCCCATACGCTATAGGGTGGAACTGTCTTATTTTAGGGAAAGTGGGGGAATGCTTTTCTTCCTAACTAAACCTAATGCTCTACTAAAATTGTATTGTAGTTTCTATATTCTGTCTTCCCTTCATCCTGGTGTCACCCCAAAATAATAATTTTTGCAAAGATATAAGATTCCTTCTGCTGTGAGAAAGACCCATTTTCCCATGTATGGACAGGTTTTGAAGCTGTCTGAGGCCTTTATCTCAGTCTGCAGAGGAAGAGTGTCAACACACAATAGGCCTTAATTAGGACCCAATCTGCTGAGCAGAGAGCTTCTGCCACCTGGAAGCTGCAGCGGTTTCACATGATGAAATTAACAAAAGGAAACCGTATAAAGACGGTTGGATATTTGGAGCAGTGGAAAGAGCTTGATTGTTGTGCCAAATTGTTTTCTATCCTGGATCCACCCTTTATTAGGTGTCAGACATTAGGTAAGCTGTAGAAGATCTCTGAATCGCTGCTGCTTGTCTGTAAAACTTTCCAGCAGGGTTGCTGTGAAGATAAATAAGATCAAATATGAATTTTTGTTCACTATATTCTTGATATTCATTAAGAATAATAGACTTTCAGAAATGCAACAAACATGGCTACACTACAGTATATAATTCTTGTCATATAACGTAAGTGTTCGAAGAGTCATATTAAATGTAGACATTAAATATAGAGTAAATTTTGGCCCAGAAAATAATGGCCCACAGCCCCTCAGAAAAAGAAGCCAATGTTCTAATCCCCAGAATCTGTGAATGTTACCTTACTATAACTACAACAGTGGAAGTCAGAATGATTTGAGGTAGGAAGGGCTCAACCTGTCTCTGCCGGCTGTAAAGTTGGAGGAAGAAGGCCATGAGTTAAGGAGTGCACGCAGCCTCTAGAAGCTGGAAAGGAGCAAGGAAACAGATTCTCCCCTAGAGCCTCCAGAATTAACACAATTTTAGCCCATGGATATACATTTTAGACTCCTGACCTCTGGAACTACAAAATGATAATTTTATGTTGTTTAAACCACCAAGTTTGTGACAATTTGTTACAGCATCGGTAGGAAGCTAATACTGCAGGAAATATTATTTGTTCATGGAATACATAAGCAGGGCATAGAACAGACACATCTCCTTTAATAATCTCTAAGGGTTAAAAGAGGGAGGAAAACCTGGTATGCATAAATTACAGAGTAGAGGCCTGGATGGAGGGATACAGATGGTAAGAAAGTCTTCAAAGGAGGTGAGTTTCCAGATAACACGTTAGGGCAGAGATGAAAGACACCTAGATATATATCTCATTCATTAATGGCAACAGGGACATTTTGTTTCATATGTTGGAGTGGGGGAAGAAATTGCAGAAATTGACTGATGCATTCATTCATTAATTTGTCATCTATTTAAAATGGCTCACTATGTTTTGGGCACTGAGTAAGAGACTCAGTACTGAACTAGTGGGCACTATCCCTGTCCTTAGGGAGCCTGCAGTCTTCTGGGAGAAAAAGACAGCTAACAAAACCATTAGCTATAAATAACAAACATCAGTGATGGTGTAAAGAAAATAATAAAATGTTACAGAAAGAAGTGTTTATTGGGAACCTTATTTAGATTGAGAGAGTCAGGAAAAGCTCTCCTGGGAGAGTAGCATTTGTATTGAGACGGGAAGGCTAGCCAGGCTAAGGACTGCGCAAGAATCTCAAAGAAGGAAGGGACAGCAAAGGCAAAGACTGTGCTGGCGAAAAACAGACTATGGAGAGTGCATTGAGCAAGGAGGAGAATGTCAAGGTCTGGGCAGGCAGAAACAAGATTACATAAGAATTTTGGGATATATTCTAAGACTTGGATTTCCTGATTCATGATTATTCTGATTTCCCACATTTAAACGTAAGCTTTAAATGACACAATAATGAAAGGCCAGATATGGAAGCATGTTTAGTTCTCATCTATCCTAACTGCTTTAATTCCAGTGGAAAAAAGTGAAGTGTAGGGAGGTTATCTAACTAGGTTAAAGTTGCTCAGCAGTGCTGCCTCTGAGTCGAGAACTAGGACCCCTGGACTCTCTTCTCATCACGCTTCTTCACTTCTGGCACTGCCAACTGGGGGAATTCCAGCAGCTCCAAAAGGGACTGCTCCTGGAAAGGCAGACAGAAGGTCCACTGGTGGTTCCATGATTGCACCCTGGCCTGGACAGATGTCATAATAGCCAGGACTCTGAGAAGCAGAGAGGCTCTATCTGCTAGGAGAAAACAGCCTTCTTGTGGGAGGGTAAAAATCAAACTTATGCTTAAGGAGTGGGAGTGCATATCCTGGAGTCCTCACAGAGCTTGTCACGAAAGGAAAGAAGCTAAGTTAATTAGGTCCTACTTTTATTTTTTTCTCCATTGTAAATTTTCCAATCTTCTCAAGGTCTTCTCAAGGTAAAAATTTTCCTTCTGAAGAAAATAACTAACACCCTGTTTAACTCTATGCTAGTTGATGAGTATAAATACTTATATTTCAAAATAAGTTAATTTCTTATTTTTGTGGTTAGAAATATTTCTTAAGCATTTTTAGTTTGCTCAGGTCTGTTGCCATTTTGTAAGCTGAGAAATCTGTGTGAGTTGAATGACTTTTTTTCCCCAACTGAACATAGATATAAGTAATCCTAAAAATGTATGTTAAGGGAGTTGTTATCATGTCATTTAGTTGCATTATGTTGTTATCTTGTATTATAGAATTCTCTGATGTTCTATGTCTGAATGTTAAAATGCAAGCTCTCAGAGCTGAAAGAGTTTGAGGGGAAGAAATTTTCTGCTAAATATCTCTTCTGGGTGACACAAAGTTTTTGCCTCAAAAGGAGAAACTGAGCTAATAAACACCAAAAAAAAAAAAAAAAAAAAAAAAAAAAAATCCCCCCCCCTTTTTCCCCCCCCCGACATTACTGTAGTCTATGCCTGGATAGCTTTTCCCTAGATAATTTACAGCCACCCAATGTTCCTGCTATTTGTCAGAATAGTATTTCTTAAAGTATGGTTTCAAGATCACCTACCTTATACCTAATGTCAGCCTCACCACCCCAGGCTCTGTGTTTGAGAAACAAAGGTTGAGAACCAATGCTTTAGACCTGCTCACTTTAATACAATATGAAAACCACTGCTATGTTAGTTTCCATGGGTTCCTATGTTAGCTTATAATGACCTACCTGAATTATGCATAATATTCTCATGGAGACTCATGCTACTGAGCATTTCAATTTAGACTCTTGCAAAAGGAAATGTTTTGGATGGTCTGTATAAACAAGAATGCAGTAGCACCAGTTGCAGGTCTGCCCACTGTACCACTCTGGTTTCCAAGGCAGGACACATTCACAGTCCAGGTTACCTTCTTTGAAGTTCTATGGTTCTTGATGGATGTGAAGATTGTGTCTCCTAGAGTGTATCAGTGTTATTAATGGGATGACAAAGAACTAAGCCAGGCTCAAGTATATATTTCAAACTAGAAAGACATCCATTCAGGTAGCACTAACTTGTAACAAGGATTCAACTGTTACTCTCCACAGACATCAAAAGTAGGGAATATACTCTTCATTGCCTTGTACCTCCAAGATTTTGTGTAACAAGCAAAGACTATTTTCATTGGCTTGGTTACTCTGAAGACCTGCTCATTGGAAGCAGAGGTCTAATACTTATTAGCTCAATTGTTTTACTTAATTCAGCAAACCAGACTATGTTTGTGCCTAATACATTAAAATACTGTGTGGTCTTCTGAGTAAGATAAGGTCATTACCTTTTTACTCTAATCACAATATTTTCTATTAATATGCAAGCTGGTACTTGATCGCCTTTACTTAATTTTCAAGGAGAAAGAATCACAACCATAATCTTAAGAAATTTATTATGAAATTAAATATACTAAATAAATGTAAATTCTTATTACATTTATACTATTTAAAAGTCACGATTAGATTTTAAGTTATCATAATAGATAATATCTACAGAAGATGAAATCAAAATCTTTTTGAGTTAAATCATCATTCCTGCATTAGAGATGTTAAGTATTGTACCTGAGATCACACAGCTATGAAGAAGAGGAGGCAGGATTTGAACTCAAGTGGTTCAATTCTGGAGTCTAACTCTCATACACTGCAGGTCTCCTCCACACAGGGACATGTAGGATAAAGACAGCTAACCGTGGAACCTTCTGTCATCACTGGAACTGTCAATTAGCAGCTTCCTGTTTGACCTGGAGCAAAACTCTAAAGCGACCTCCAAGATTCCTGCCCCCTAGTGTCCTTGCTCTGTATAGTGTATTCCATATGAGTGCAGTTGCAGCTAGTACATAGGACAGAATGTCAGTCCTGTGATTAGATTACTAATCAGTTGACTTTGACTTAGTCAAAAGAAAGGATTATCCTCTGGGGGGCTGACCCAGTGAGGTGAGCTCCTTAAAAGAGGTGAAGTGTTAGACTCCCTTGTAAGCTGTGAAGACACAGTATGCATGTGTTCTCCAACAGCTACGAACTGAGCCCTAGATGAGGATGCAGCCAGCTGATACCTTGATTGCAGCTTTGTGATACTCTGAGAAGTAGAGCCAGGTAACTCCTCCTCAGGTTTGTGATAATTTGTTATGTGCAATAGAAAGCTAATACAGGTTGTCTCTGTCTTATTTCTTTGATATATCACTCTAGTTTTGACCTCTCCATCTGCTCCCAGTGCTCTTATCCATGATAACTCGTGACCCAAATCATCCACTGAGAATTCCTTCAGACCTGCGTCTGCATCTGTAGTAAATCTGTGTCAATTAATCTTTTCCCATTTTCTATATATCCTGACTCATTTTTACTGCCTAGTGATCAATATCTATTTTGCTAAGGAATTATGCTTTTCTGTCCCTCTGCACATCATACTAGTTCTGTGAACAAGAGAATTGCGTACATTGGTTGTTAATTGTCTTGGTAGACATTGAGCTTTGTAACCACGTGCCTTTTCTGTGTTGCCTCCCACAGAATCTCTAGCATGTAACTCTGTTCCTAGCATGTAGTAGATGCTTAAATAGTATTTGTCAAATAAACAAATTCATGTGGTATCATACAGAGGAAAATATGTACTGGATAAACTAATTTACTTTTCAGGCAGCAGGTGATGCAACGATCAGCTGAATGATAGAAATTTCATTGCTTCTGTGGGTCCCTCACCCTCACAGTGTCAGATATAGATGTGTCTACACTAAATGCTTACACAGTGTTGCTGAATGACAGAAATAGAGACCAAGAACAGATTTATTTATGTGCAACCTTGAGTGGAGCTTCAGAACTAGCTGATTTAGCATGTGGGTTTTGTTTTTAGGCATTTCTTTCTCTTTATCTCTTCTAAGCACAGATCAGATGGAATGAGTGTGGTGCTCCGAATTATGAAATTAAATATACTAAATAAATGTAATCAGGTGACACAAGCTAGCTGTTTTGAAAAAGCAGCATCGTTTCTTCATGCCTGTGTCAGCAATCCAGGCCACAGTGGGCCTCCAGAGAATCACAGAGGTCAGTAGAACACACCACACATGGCAGGATTTACTGTTTATGCTCAGCCTTACATGGTGTTATGGTTTCTGCCACATAGTGCACTACACAGTTAATGCACATGGTATTCCACCTACGCCTTCTCATCTCCTCAGCCTCCTGCAATATATAGTCAGTGTATAAAAAGGAAAATACGACAAGTGTGCATTGGGGAAACAGAAAACGGAATTAAAATTTCCAAGGCACTATTTGCCAAATATTGTGTCAGGCACTTTAATAAACATTATTTCATTTGACTCTCACGTTAGCCTACTTAAAAATGAGCCTGTTATTCCTGTTATACCCAAAGGATATAAAGGAGACTGAGAGAGGACTGATCAACAACAAATACTGCAAGCAGAGGATTTGAATCTAGGACTGTTCAAAGCCCAGGCCAATGCTTGGTTTATGATTTCCTATTTGTCAAAGTACATCGAGGAGCCAGGGTCTGAGTTTGAACCTAGTAGCTGAGTGTCTTTGGTACAAAGAAGAGATTTTATTGTCTGAAATAGTCTGAAGAAGTACTCTTCCTAAGTGATGTGTGGAATTCCCCAGGTGCACGTTTCCCAAAGAAATGCTCCTGGTTGTGAGTAATGAGGTATCAATTTCTGCCTCATTTTCAGCCTGCCTAAATTCAACCCATTCTTTAAGACTGAGTTTAAAGGCCTTATTTGTGTGAAGACATATCTCTTCCTTCCTTGATGCTTTTACAGAATATTATTGCACTTCTATTTGTTATTTATTGTATTCATGATTTTATTACTGTTCATTCAAACATAACTATTCTATGGATGTATACTATTCTATACATGAAGAATGTAGAAAATAATAAAAATGACTCCGTTTATGGAGCAGAGAGCCATGCCAATAAATAATTGCACATTATGTTAGAAATGTTGTGTAGAAGTATGTAAGGATGTAAGGATTATACTGGAGCAGTGTCACATGCAGCTGCTGTCTCTGGGAGTGAGAGAGGGGATTGTGAGGACACTATAACTGAATTTTAATGGTTGAATAAGCTCTTTGCTTGACAAAGAGGTAGAAAAGCATCCTGGGAAGAAAACAGAGCATATGCAAAGACTTAAAAGTGAGTGAAAGAGTATTTATGTTTAGAAGACTGTACGTTATACCATATGGCTGGAGTACAGTGCATGCTGGGATTTGTAAGCAGAATGAAGATGGGAATTTCCAGATCCAAGTCATCAAGGGATTTGCATACAAGCTAAAATGATTGGATTTGTTTTTTTTCCTGAAGGTGAAGCAAGATATGACTTGCTTTAAAGTGAGTGAGTGGCTGAGCAGCTTGTATTTTAGAAAGGTCATATTGGAAGCACTAGGGAGAAGAGATTAAAGCAGAGAGAGTAATGCTGAGGGCAGGGAGACAGTTTGAGTGCTCATTGGTTGATTTAAAAAAAAAAATTAATGACCTCCTAAATTAGTGCTAACAGCAAAAAAGTGTCAAGGAGAAATTTTAAAAATGTTTAGCTGACTGCTTCCAGAGCTAGATAGTTAATGAAATAAGGCAATGAGGAGGGGAAAAAAAAAGAAGAGAAATTCAGGGGTTCAGATTTAGGAAGCCAAGATAGAAAACACTTAAGGAGGGAGATAGATTGTGTGAACGATAATTATGTTTTATTTTTGTCTATACTTTAGAATTCTATTTATATAAGTACAAAAGCAGGAACAATGAATCTATGGTTATAGAGCTTAGAATGTTGTTTTCTTTTGAGAGGGAATAGTTTGTGACTGAGATAAAAGCTTATGTATTTTTTTTAATGTTGTATTTCTTCATATGGTTTACATGGTTTGACTCACCTAGTAAAAATACATTGGGCTTTTCAGTTATAAATTGTATGCTTTGCTGTATGTATGATATAATTCAGTAATATCTTTAGTTAAAATAATTTTAAAATAAACCAAATGGATTGTTTTAAGGAAAGTGTAAATACAGATGAAGAGAGAGTTAGTTAAATGGAGGATACTTTTCAAAACAATTATCTTACATGCAAAACGGTCTCATCCATTCACTTCACAGTAATCTTTCCCAGTTATTCTGCTTTCCCACTTCATTGACTTCTTCTCGTTACTTAATTGTTAGTTCTTTCTAGTAGTCTGTCAATGGCTTTCTTCCTTTCCAAATTATAACTATTTTTTATCTACTCAATGAAACCAATATTTTTGAAAGCATACTATCCGAGATGTAGGAGGTTGGTTAAAATATTAATCAAATGCTATCTGTGCAATGTCAGACATATTGGAAATATTTGAAATGACTTTTAGAAATTTTTCTAAAACTTTTGTTTTTGTTTTGTTGTGTTAAGGTTCAAGAGATGGTTTCTCCCAAAGAAATCCCCAACAGAATTAATTCTAGAAATATGAGAAAGTAATATAAATGTAGTTATATCAAAGTGGAGAAAATTATCTTTTAAAATATAGTAAAAACAAGATTTAATGAAATGATGTAGAAGAAATTACACAATTATAATATGCTATGTAATTTTATGGACAATTTCTAATTTGTTTATTTTTACTTTGCTCTTCTAATTTACTTATTCTATACCATCCTAAACAAATATGATTCTAATTTAATTAAACTTTAATTTTGAAATATAGATTTGCATGCAGTTGTAAGTGACAATTTGAAGAGATACCCTATGTCCTTTACCCAATTTTTCCTAGTGGTTATGTCTTGCAAAACTATAGTACAATACTAAAACGGGGATTGATACAGTCAAGATGCAGAACATTTCCATCACCACAGTGATCCCTCATCTGTTCATTTTATTAAGTCACACCCACCTCTTTCTCCCTAACCCATGGAAATCTTAACCACTGAGAACTACCAGTATTTTCTCCATTTCTAAAATTTTATCATTTCAAGAGTGTTATATAAATGGAGTCATACAGTATGCAACCATTTAGATTGTCATTTTTCATTTAGCATAATTTCCTGATAATTTGCCCAATTTTTGTGTGTATTAATAGCTTATTCTTTTTTTTAATTACTCAGTATTAGTACATGTGTCTTAGTCTGTTGGAACTGCTATACCACAATACCATAAACGGAGTGGCTTATAGACAACAGCAATGAATTTCTCACAGTTTTGGAGTATGGGAAGTCCAAAATCAAGGTGCAAACAGATTTATTGTCTGGTGTGGGCCCACTTTGTCACCTTTTCCTGTGTCCTCAAATGGTGAAAGGTGACCAGCCCCCTCTGGCCTTTTAAATATGGGCACTAATCTCATTCATGAGGACTTGACATATGAATTCAACATGAATTTTGGAGGGACACAACTGTTCAGACTATAGCAACATGGTACGTGTGTGTCACAGTTTGTTTAACGATTTACCTATTAAAGGTCATCTGGGTTGTTTCTAGTTTGGGGCCATTATGAGTAAAGCTATTTGAACATCCATGTGTAGGGTTTGTTTGAACATAATTTTTCATTTTTCTGGAATAAATGCCCGAGAGTTCAATCTGGGTCTTATGATAGTGACATGTTTTAACATGTATAACTGTTTCCCAGGATTGTTGTACCATTTTATATTCCCACTAGCATTGTGTGAGTAATCCAGTTTTTCTACATTCTTACCAGTATTCTTTTTTCTTTTTTTACTTTAGCCATTCTGATGGGTATGTAGCGATACCTCATTCTGGTTATAATTTGCATTTACTTACTAGCTAATAGTGGTGAACATATTTTTATGTGATCATTTGCCATAAGCTACATTTTGCAAATTTAAAAAAGAAGATGCTGATAATTTTTTGGTTGATATATAGAGAAGGCAATTATAAACAACATTTTCCAAATCAGAAGAATATATTGGTTGAAGGTACAAATTTGAAAGAAATGGACCAAAATTAAGTCAGTGGTTAGTTGGAACAAAGTAAATACGGGAAAACGTAAGAGTACATACAAAGTTGGATGAGAAAAAGAGTAGCATCGTTGGTAAAACTGTCATTTAAAGACATGGAGACAGTATCAAGAAGTGTGGCAGAGCTGGGGTGAGCTTCATGGAAATGCTTTTTAAAGCATAAGAATTACATGCAGTTTGAAAATCCATGGAAACCTCGTACAGAGGGGAATGAATAAGTTTGCGGGGAGGTGTCTGATACTGGGATCACAAACAAGTGAAACATTCCAAGTGTGAGAAACTTGAGAAAGGCAGAAAATGGAGAAGTGCACATCAAAGCCAATAACTGGAATTGCCCAAAAAGCAGATACCTCCCAAGAAAGTCAATCTGGATACATTTCCTGAATAGTAGATGTGTCTTCACTTTGAAGGCTCAGAATTTCACACTTGGGAATAGTTCTCAGGTGTGGTATCTTATAATACTTTGGTTACTGCAAGGAAAGGTCAAGGAAAGTCTAAGGGAGGAGCCAATACATATGTTAGGTTTTTTTTTTTTAAAGGAATTTCACTCTGTTGCCCAGGCTGGAGTGCGATGGTACGATCTCGGCTCACTGCAAGTTCCACCTCCCGGGTTCACGCCATTCTCCCACCTCAGTCTCCCAAGAAGCTGGGACTACAGGCGCCCACCATCACGCCCGGCTAATTTTGTTTTTGTATTTTTAGTAGAGACGGGGTTTCACCGTGTTAGTCAGAATGGTCTCAATCTCCTGATCTCATCATCCGCCCGCCTCGGCCTCCCAAAGTCCTGGGATTACAGCATGAGCCACCGCACCTGGCCATACATATGTCATTCTTTACTTGGCAGAATAAGAGTGGCTAAAGGGGACCACTGGACTAGGATAATAAAAGTACCCTGTTGATATACCTACTGAAGGGTTGGGGTTTTGGGCTCCATTAACTCATTCTCGGCCATAAACACTGGCCTAGGAGTTCAGCTGCCATGCAAAGTAGTCCACATTCAGTTTATTCATCACAATTAGCCACTGTTTCTCTGTTTCTCTGTTTCTCCTTTCTGTTTACCTTGTTCCTCCCTTAGGGAGAAAATTTAGAATTATTAGTTTCTTACTGATACAGGGAAATATACACAAATAGAAAAATGTGGTAAATTTTTGAGGTAATATATGAGCCTCAGGGATTGGGCTTTGACAAAACATACAAAAAATGGTGAGGTTATAAAAAAGATAAAGTGAAAGGTCGTGTGGTTCAAGCTGTTTAAACAATGTCAGCGACTGCCTCTGGTTTCCTTCTTATATGAGAGAAACAAACCACTATCTGTTTAAACCACTGATATTCTGTTACTTGTAACTGAACGGCTCTGCAGTTCATTGAAGCATTCTGGAATGAGGATGTAAAAAGCTACTAACTTGCTTTAATCTCTGTCTTAGTCTGTTGTTGTTGTTGTTGCAGTAAAGGAATACCTGGGGCTGGGAAATCAATAAAAAGAGTTTATTTGGCTCATGATTCTGCTGGCTGGAAGACTGGGCATCTGGGGAGGGCCACAGGCTGCTTCCACTCATGGTCAAAGACAAAGAAGGAGCCAAGATATGCAGAGGTCACATGGTGAGAGAAGAAGCAATAGAGACAGGGGAAGTTCTAGGCTCTTTTTAACAAGAAGCTCTTGTGGGAACTAATAAGAGTGAGCGCTCACTCACTCCCAAGGGAGGGTATTAATCTATTCATGAGAAATTTGCCCCCATGGCCTCAACACCTCCCATTAGGCCCCACCTTCAAAATTAGGAATCAAACTTCAACATGAGGTTTGGAAGAGCCAAACATCCAAGCCATAGAAATCTCTAAATTAGAGTCCTGTCTTCCCAAATCTTGACTTAGCTTTTACATAAAACACAGTGTAAGCAAGCTGGAACATTTCAGCTGACCTCATGCATGAGAGAAATAGAGAGTTGCCCATATAATCTCAGGCAGGAAGTTTCAAAATGATCCAGTGCCTCTGAAGCCTCCCACATCTAGCATCACATGTCAGTTCATTTTCATTTTATTTTTCCCCATTTGTTCCTTTTGAATATTCTAAAAATACTAGGACAAAACATATTAAACACATGCATATAACTGTTAGTGGATTATGAGATAATATTTCTTCTTTGAATGAGAGAAACCTATGGCTTGAAAGTTCCAGGAATCTGAGCATTTGGGGAAACAGGACGAACAGAGAATAAATAGTCATAAAGGGAAAGCGAGGATCTGTAGACTAAATTTACCCTGTTTGTGGTTGCTTCTCATAAGGAAACCCAGATTTGGTTAGCTCTACTTATCAGCCCTGACTCTGCCATTATATTACTTGAGACTCTGGAACCTGGAGATGTATTCCAGAGGCAAAAGAGTCACTCGCATAGGCTCTGTCCATGAGATGGCAAATTTAAAACACATTTTAACAATCCTCCTTCTGCTCCAAATTGCTAATCTAATTTTGCCCACCACACAGCCAGCATTTTAAGTGAGGGCAGCTGTCCATCCTGCTCTCAATGCAGGATCTGTCATGATGTGCAGTTTGTGTGTGTCATACCAAGAACGGGCCCAGGAATTCAGGGAGGCGAGAAAAACTAAACATGCTTAACTAGTTGGATATCAGTTTGGGGCAGAAATCCCATAAAATGATCTTTCCTGCCTTCTAAATCCCCCAGTGAATATAATGTTTTTGATCAAAACATGTAACATGTGCAGAATACATATATTTCTCTGCATTTTGGAGGGAGTTATGTTTCCTCATGGAAAACAAGTAAAGGTCAAACGGGGAGATACTTTTGGGTACAGATTATTTTCTTGCCATAATAGGACACTAGCCTCATGCAACTTCAGAATTTATCCTAATACAGGCATGATTAAGATAACTTTTAAGCTGCTACTTCCCAGTCTCAACATAAAATTCTTATTTTAACTTAATAATTGTAAAGAGCTAACTTAGTTCCTTATGCTTTCAATTGTTAAGTAAAGGATGTATTCCCAAGCAAATAACAAGCTTCTAAGAAATTATCCAAATCGACAAATACCTTTACTGCAAACTGCCCACAGCAAGTGGTAGAGTGAAGCCAAATCAATTTCTCTGTCCTCAAGTCATAATAGAAGCAGATAACAAACATGAAACACTGGGCTTTTCGACAGTTAATTTGGAAGAAAATGTTATACCTGGAGAAAACCTGATGGGGTTTACTGGGTAGGAACACGTACCTGTTGAGTATTTGACAGAAGACTGTTTTGAATGTCTCTAAACATCCTTTATCGATTAAAAAAAAAAAAAAAAAAGAGAAACCCTTGCTCTGAATATTGGCAGAGAAAGATTTCTTAGCACCCTCTATTTCCTATTCTGCACTTATGTACCCCAAGTTGTTAAAAAAAAAAAAAAGAAAGAAAAGAGAATGAAATTAGCTCACCAAGGGCTTAATTATATCCCTTTCAATGGGCATCAATACTATTGGCAGCCCTCACAGGGATAGTCTCTTGACAAATCAAGTTGTTGTCTGAGGCATGAAGTGTTAGATTATGATCAAGCCAGCATGACACTGTGATTCATGGTTGCTCTATTACTGAGGGGAAGCAGGATTTCTATTTTATAACGAGTATGAATTTCTAGCGAGACAAGTGAATCCTTTTGTTCAACTTCAAGAGTTCATCTTCAGTATCTCAGAACAAAATTATTTTACATACTCAAGCATGTGAAGACGCAGAGGGGTATGAAATAATGATGCGTAAAGCTTTCTGTCCTGAAACACACTCTTTGGAATTCTAAGAAGGGTCTACAGTGAGCTGAGCCCTTCGAATAACAAGTGATAAAGTTGAATCTCTCCAGTGTAGAATGTAATGTTTTGATGGATATTGTTTTAGCATTCAATGTTTCACATCATGGTCACTAATCCACACTATCGCTACTGTGGGGATATGAGTATTATACATTTTATTGAAGAAAATTTTCTGCTTAGCAAGTATTCCCAAACTTCTGGCTGTATATTAATAATTGCCAATCTTTTTCTGATATGGGTATAAGGCTAGTTACTTCATATGTTTATAAAATGTTATTAAAATACAGTTTTTTAAAACAGGAAACACAAAAAGTAAATTAAAAAAAATTCGAATTCCTGAAGTATTGATATGTACAATTTGATGAAACTCCAGGGAATCATGCTGACTGGAAAAAAAAAAAAAAAGCCAATCCTTAAGGGTTACTTACTGCTTGAGTCCATTCATACAACATTATTGAAATGACAAAATTATAGAAAAGAAAAACAAATTAGTGCTTCGCACAGAGGAGAGGTAGAGTGAGAAGGGAAGAAGAGATGGATATGGCTATGAAAGGGCAGTAAAAAGGATCCTCGTAGTAATGAAAATGTTCTGTGTCTTGATTGTGTTAATGTCAATATCCTGGTTGTGATATTGCACTATAGTTTTGCACGATGTTATCATTGGGAGGACTGTTTAGCGTACATGGGGCCTCATTGTATCATATATTGTAACTTTTTGGGAATGTAATAATCTCAAAATGAAAAAAAATTTTTAAGTTTAAATCAAGTTCATACAACCTAAAACAATTTTAAAACCATTTCTATGTATATATTTTCAGTCCTTTAATATGCATAGATTTTTGTTTTTCAAAGCCGAGCCATAACTCTGTGTCTTTATGTAACCTAAATTTTTTATTTAGCTATATGGTGTGAGCATTTTCCTATTAGCAATCAATCTTGTTAATGAAAATGCTATTTTGGCTGAATATTTATGTGTAGAAACTGCATTGGAATACTTGTACAAAGTTAAATATTTTAAAACATTTTCAGACATAATTTATAGATTGCCAAGTTCATGTTTTCATATTTGTAATAGGAAGTATTAATATTTTACACCATCCCTTTGCTCACATCAAGGGGCTACAGGTTCTTATACTCATGCCATCGACATGAACACCCTCTTCTTTTCCCATGATTTTTCAGAGAGTGGGTTAGCAGATGAGGAGGTGAAATATGGGAGGTAAGAATAGGGAGCTGCTTGTTTCAAGAGTGTAGAGGAAGGAGTATGTGTTTAATAGTGAGTATTAGGGTGCAATTCTATGCACCATTCTTTCCAACCACTGTTCTCAGTCTTTTCCAGATAGTCCCTTTGGGATCAGGGTGAGAGCAATGTAAAAGATCTTTTCAGTAGAAATAAAAAGACATGAAGATACTGTAACTTGAAAGGCCTTATGCGGCTGTCAGCCTGTGTTCCTGTCTTCAGAAACTCCAGGGTTGTTGTTTGAATTCAACCTCTTTCATTTACCTACAGGATTTTGTATTTTTGTTAATGTCTTTCACAGATAATAATACCACAAATCCTGCCCAGAGAATGTGGGCTTGAGACTACTCCTAAGTCATTTGTCCTTTGATCTATACCTCATAAAATATACCAAAAAAAAAAAAAAAAAAAAGGACCATAGACATAGATATAAAGCTAAAACTATAAAACGTATAGGGGAAAACATAGACATCTTTGTAACCCTTGGTTAGGGAATAGACCCTTGGTTGTACAAGGGATTAAAAGCATGATTTAAAAAGGAAAATATTGATAAATAGAACTAGATTGATATTAAAATTTTGCTCTTCAAAAAATACTGGTAGGACAATGAAGACAAGACATGCACAGTATACAAGAAATCATTTGCAAAGCATATATGTGACAAAGGATTTTTTTTTTTTTTTTTTTGAGATAGAGTCTTGCTCTGTCGCCAGGCTGGAGTGTAGTGGCGCAATCTCGGCTCACTGCAACCTCTGCCTCCTGGGTTCAAGTGATTTCTCCTGCCTCAGCCTCCCAAGTAGCTGGGATTACAGGCACACCCGCCACCATGCCGGGCTAATTTTTGTATTAGTAAAGATGGGGTTTCACTATGTTGGCTAGGCTGGTCTCAAATGTCTGACATCAAATGATCCTCCCATCTCGACCTCCTGCAGGCGTGAGCCACCGCGCCTGGCCTGTGATAAAGGATTTTATCTACAATGCACAGAAAGCTCTCAAAACTCAGTAACAGAAATACAAGACACCCAAAAAATAAATGGGCCAAAGATTTGAACAGATCCAACAACAAAGAAGATACATGGATAAGAAATAAGCAAATGAAAAGATGCGCAACATCATTACTAAATAAGAAAATGCAAGTGAACGCCACAATAAGATACCACTACACAACTGTTAAAATTGCTAAAGGTGGAAAACATATCAAATGTTGGTGAGGAAGTGGAAGAACTAAAATGCTCATACGCCGCTGATTGAGATGTAAAGTGGTACAATCGCTTTGCTAAAACAAGTTAGCCACTTTTTTTGTAAAATTAAACTCACACCTACCATTTGATTCAGGCTAGGTATCAACCCACACCCCACAAAAAAAAAAAAAGAAAAAAAAAATGCATGCTCAAAGACTTATACAGTACATAAACATCTATAGCAGCTTTATCTGCAATAGCCCAAAACTGAAAACAACCCAAGTGTATCAACAGATGAAAGGTTAAAAAAAAACCTGTGGTATATCCATACCATAGAATACTAGGAATAGACCATTGATACATAATGAATTAAAATCAAAATGACTACGCTGAGTGAAAAACACCAGACAGTACAGGGTACACACTGTATATCTGCATTTGTACAATACTCCAGATAATACAAACTAATCCGTAGTGACAGAAAACTTATAAACAGATGAATGTATGGGTCTAGAATTGAAGAGGAGAGAAAGAAGGAATTACAAAAGGGCATAACAAAGTTTTGGAAGTTGATGAATATGTTCAGTAATTTGATTGTGGTGTTTTCGTGGGTATATATTTACACAAAAACTTATGCTAATATGTGTACTATTTATTGTATGCCAATTATACTTCAGTAAAGCCTAAAAAGAAAGGTACATATGAGCAAATGAATAAATACTATAAATGTAAAAAAAACGCCATATATATGTATAGACTTTATACAGGGTTACTTGTATAGTGACTTTTATTTTGTGATTTTAAATTACTCCTTTAGCATAGAGACAATTGGATAATTTGAAATCTGCACATAAACTGACTAACAATAAGAAATGAATTGATTGTTGACTGAAAAGATGGCAAAATGGCTTCTTCTGGGAGTATTAATTGATGACATCAAGAAAAATCTCTTTTTGTGAAATATCAGCAAAGGTGACAACTGTTATGGGTGGGAGTTGCTGCTGTGCCCAGCTCCTTGTGACTCACCTGAATTTCAGGCCCAGGCAAGGAGACAACTCTGGAGCCATAAATTATGGCCACAATTTATCTGTCCCCTTCTTAACCAGATTCCTGACTCTAGCTAGTTGAAATGGTTTCATCAACATGGGCACTCACTGTTACCATCCCTAACCACATATCCAGTTACTTAGATAAGATCAAAGAAGCTTCCCACTAGAAATTTTTGGAGGACTATTGGAGCCATGATAGCTGAATAAAGTGGTTTTCAATATTCAGAGTGAATGTCAATCAGTATGAATCATGTATAAAAACTTGTTACACATTTAATCCCTAAGCCCCAATCTTCAGTGTTCTACTTCAGTAAATTTAGAATTGGGGCACTGAGATAAGTCTGATGAAGACACTTCTCAAATTATGCTTTGAGATATCCAAATATATTGGTTATTTGCACTTTCTGTTTTTTAAAGGAATTTGATGTTTTAGTTCAAACCACTATTAAAGCTCGATAATTTGCTTTTGTATTATGAACCTCAAGATTCTTGTACGGCGGGTGTGGTTTTAAAGACGCGGCACTTGCCGGCTCCTGGTCCTTATACTGTTAGAACACTGGAGAGCTTTTCCCTCCCTGGCTCTCCATTCTTCATGGTTATTAAACTGATAATTTGCTTTTGTATTATAACCTCAAGATTCTTGTTATAATTAGAACTGAGAGCTTTTCCTCCCTGGCTCCTCCATTCTTCATGGTTCAACTAAGTTCAGCTCATGACATTTTCAGAAAGACTACTGTGGGCCAGACACCAGGCTCCACATCAAGAAGACAAAGCTCTTTGACCTTCATGACAGTGGAATCTGGGAGGGTCTGATACAGTAAAATGGCCAAGCAGGAGATTCTGTGTCAGGATCAGCTGGTTCTTCCTTGGCATTCTGGCACCTGCTTCTTCCATTAATGTATTGTCTAATCTATAAAATGATGGGTGAGTTAGCTGCTCTCTAACTTCTCTTCCAAAATTTACATAACTCTAACTTTTGTCTGAAATAGATTAGTTTCACGCCTATTGTCAAAAGAAATATTTTGAAACTCTAAATGTATAACTAAATAAGAAGAACAGAAAGTAATAGTATTCTTTGATTTTCTGTCCATTATTTATCTGTTTTTGTCCTGGCCTATTTATAAGTGGAAGAACAAATTTTTCTGGATCACCTCTCAGTAGTATTTCTTTTCAATGATAAAATAGTTCCATCAGGCTCTAAACTATCTGAGATATATAGACACCTTACATCATCAAAACACATGTAAATGAAGAATGAATTCAATAGAATAAACTGTAATACATTTGAAAGACTAAGATGAATTCATATTATAGATATGGTAGCCAGCACTGTGAGGAGAGCTATAGTATGAAGATAATGACCTCCAATGACAGGTCAATTTTGGAGGCACCATGAATCAGCAGTGCATCTTCCTACTACTTTGTACATCATTTAGGAGACATCATGCCGTCTTCTTTAAGCAGTCAGATCAGAAAATGCATACATCTTGAATAGACTGCTTGGCTGAAAATGACAGCCACCAACCCTCTTACCCGCTGCCCTGTTGCTCCCTGCACTCTAAGACTGGCATACTGGGAGCCCTTTTTGCATGATTAAATTTCAGAAATGGAGTTAGGTTTTTGTTGGAAATGGATAGCAATTAATTAGTTGCGTGGCCATAAGTGTTTTTGCTGAGGACATGCACATTTACTTTCTCCACATTTCAAGAAAACCAGTGGCAAATGCTAAGGCAGTGGAGTCTAAAAGATGCAGACTGCTTGGTTGGCAAATGGACCTGCAGGACTGATTTTTTCCAGCTGTCCGGAAATGGGTTGTCTTAAGTGGAATATCATACACTTTAAACCATATGGAGCCCAGTGACTGAGGCTCTTAACAGGACTATGGACTGTATGATTTTCTAGATCAGCCCACACTCATAAACAAATAGAGTGACCAGAGAGAAGGGGGTGTTAACATGACATACAAATTACCCCTACTAACAATCCCAGTTTAATTGGGTTTTCTATATTTTTATGCCACAATTTAATTCTGATTTGGTGTTTTGGCTGGCAGCCTGTCTTTCGAAGGCTCTCAGAGATTTTTTTGCTAATGGCAATGAGACTGAGCTAGAACAAAGCAGATCACTGCAGCCTTTCCTGCTGCAGAATATAATCAACATGTCATACATAATTCCCCAAGCTGCATACACAAAAAGAGCCAGATCTAAAAACTCATTGATATCACGAATCAAATGATCATTTAAGCAGTCATGCCAGGAGTCATGCTGGAGAGTAATAGCTGACTTCATCAGTCTATTGATGAAGCTTGCCAACAATTTTTTCCCCTAATTACTTTTCTTCTTTCAAATCTACAGTGAAGGATGATGATTTTGTGAAAAGCCACAGGCTTTCAAATGCTTTAAATACATTTCAATGTTGAAAAACAAACCAAAATATATAAAAATAAAAGCACTTGTGAAATTTTGTTTGCTTTGCTAAAGAAGGAATGTCTTCCATAATCAAAAGAACTGTGATTTTTTTCCCAAGTGTGTTTGTAGCTCTTGATCCTCTCACTTTGTTCTGAGCTGCCAGGGTTGGCATCAGGGTTTTCTGTGTCACTGCAAAGCTTAGGAAAATTTAGCCTTTTCCTTAACTATGGATGAACTTAGACAGGGCTCTGTCTATACTTGGGTACTACAGATATCTGGTACTAACAGCTGGATGGATGCTGGGAAACTCTTGTAAGCATTCTAACTTGATAACCAATATCAAGCAACAGTTAAGATTCCCACAATCCTTTCAACTGGAAAAGGTTGCAAAATGGTGGTTTGCAGGTAGAAACTGGCCTGGACATAGATTCTGTTTGACCAGGCCAAGTTTTAAAATGCTTTAATTTAGATGTAAATGACTTTAAATGGAAAATGTTCTCTACATGTTTAGTTCCCACAGTACTTATCCCTACTGTGGAACCTACAACTTGGTGCATTAATGTTTTGGGTCTGGTCCATCTAGTTATTTGAGTTTGTGTTTTTGATTTAGGTATGCGATTCTTCTATGAAGTAAAACTACTAAAAATACAAGCTTCTGAAGTTGGTAGAAAACAGAAGCACCTGTTTCCAGGATGTTAACGATTTTAGGACTCATTTTTCCCATAAAATTTTATTTTTTACAGTTTTATATAAGTTTAAAAACATGTAACTGTTTTAAAATTTTCTTTATGAAGAAATGGAGACTCTTTAAGAAAATAGTTCAGCGTAACTTTACTATCTCAGGAAGCTCTTTCCCCAAAAGATAAAAGCTGCAAATAATTTATTGTTCTTCGAAGAATCTTCTTAAAACACCCATAAATTATGTAATAGGAAGCCTCAAAGAACAGTTTATATCCTCTTAGAACTTTTTGCCTCTGCCGGGCGCGGTGGCTCAAGCCTGTAATCCCAGCACTTTGGGAGGCCGAGACGGGCGGATCACGAGGTCAGGAGATCGAGACCATCCTGGCTAACACGGTGAAACCCCGTCTCTACTAAAAAATACAAAAAACTAGCCGGACGAGGTGGCGGGTGCCTGTAGTCCCAGCTACTTGGGAGGCTGAGGCAGGAGAATGGCGTAAACCCGGGAGGCGGAGTTTGCAGTGAGCTGAGATCTGGCCACTGCACTCCAGCCTGGGTGACAGAGCAAGACTCCTTCTCAAAAAAAAAAAAAAAAAAAAAGAACTTTTGCCTCAACATTGTTGTCTTGCTCTATCTACCAATCCTAAACTATTATTTCACGACTCTTACCCAATACAAACCAAGCTCCTGCATTGGAACACCCACCATAAACAGATTTCAGAATCTTCAGTATCCCAAGTTTGCTCTGCCCCCTCTGAGGCACTACTAAGACTTTCTAAAGGTAGTGGCCTCACTGCCTAGGTAAGCAAGAAACCTAGTTTTGTCTTATACAAAAGTAGATTTGATGATATGTGGAGAATGCAGAATTCAACAATCCATTTCACAATGCTGCAACACTTCTCCTTTTTAATTTTAGTGGGTTCAAAGAATAAAGGGTAAAGAGTGGTATCATTATAGATATAGCAAATGAATGAAACTAAGAAAGAAAGACAGATACCATGGAATGCCGGAACTGGAAGGGAGGTTAAAGGCTATATCATTTTCCTTCATTAACTCTTCTTTTGACAATGTCTCCATTGCCCTCATGTGTTCTCACGAGACTTGGTTTCTTTACTATTTATTCTTACAGACAAAGAAAACAGAAAAATGCCATATAATTATTCAGATGTGAGTTGATGAGAATTAGCAATATTGTCACAAATACAAACACAGAAAAGCAGGGGAGATATCAAGCATGTTAAAAAAAAGAAAAGAATCAGTGCACTTGATAATGAGTGGAAGAATGAGAACAAGTTTAAATATGATTAAGACTTCAGAGATTAAAAATCTGGGAAATGGAGATGGCAAGGTCAGAATGGGGGAAATGCCATGTTATAATTATTTCATGAACACGTTATAAACTTGGATATGACCCATTTTAGGCTTTGATTAAATATGTAAATGGAAATACCTTAAAAAACAAAGTGAAGCAAAGTGAAGAGTCAAAGTAAAAAATTGATACTTGGAAGTCTTGTGAATGAATTGAGTTTTTTTTATGGGTATGGAAAGGGAAAAATAGAAATCTCCTATTGAGACTTAAAGTAAAAGAAAAAGTAAAAGGAAGAAAACAAGGATAAAAAAATGGAAGGAATTTAGGAAGGAAAGGAGAAATGGTTGGAAGAAGAAAGAAAGACAAGAAATGAGAAAAAAAGAAAGCAACAGAGAGGGAAAAGAAGAACATTTCAATGAAGAAAATAAAGTGAGTCAAAGAGGAAAAGGACCAAACCAAGATTAAAAATACTTTTTTCAGAAGGAAGGAGGTGGCCAACTTTCTGAAATAAAGGTGAAAATATGTGATGGTAGAACTTAAAAAAAACTAATTAAAATGTTAATTTTGTCCAGAAAAAGAATATTAAATAACTCTAGGGAGAATTTTAGAAGCAGTTGATAATAAAAGCCAGATTGCAGAAGATTAAGAATATTTTGTATATGAAAAATCAGGAAATGTGTTTGAATACTTATCAGTTGTCTCTACTGTATTTTAAAGCAAAAAAATAAAAAATAAAATATAAAAGTGAAACAAAGCATCGAGGTCAAATAAAACCTCTAAAAGGAGAATCTGAACAAACAACTAATTGCTTAGATAAAATATCTTCTCATCCGGTTTGTGTGTGCATGAGACAGAGAGAGAGAGAAAAATAAAACTACCATTTATGTGTTTGTCCTACCTTTTTCTCATTCTTCCTGATGGTTGCATTCTCCCAGTTTCAGGAGACAGTTTCTCTGGTTGATGAGGTCATCATCAGTTTTGATTTTTATTTTGTTCCCTCTTTGTTATCATGTATTCTTCAGCACCTGCTTCCAGCACTTCTATGGGTCATGCACCCCCATCTCATTACAGATAGAATCCTTTTTTAATGAACTTCCATGATATCAAAATCATTTTATCACATAGCAGTCTTTTCCTTGAAGCACCAACACAAAAAAAAATTATAATGAGGTTCTTCCTAGGGAAAACTTCCCATTTAGTGAACTTTGCTTAGTGCCTGAAGTTTGAGTGGTTAATGACATTTTCTTCTGATGTCTTGAGAATCATTTTCTAAGAATTTTCTCTTAAAATCTCAGCTAAAGCAAATCATTTCCTAAAAATAATAAGAGAAAAGCTGCCAGTGGATTGTAATTCATAAAAACAGTATGTAATATCCTGATTTTTTACCATTTCTCACAGGGAATTGACTTCTACTTGTAACATTTTCATTCCTTGATTTAATCGAAAGATTGCTTATTTTACTTTATTTAAATGAAAACTAAATACTCAAGATACAGAGTAAAATGCTGTTTAAGATACAAGGTGTTTTTTTTTTTTTAAATACATAAATTGGTTATGCTGTGTATTCTGCCTGCCATATGTAAGTGCAACCTTGAGGTTTTTGCTTTCTCTTCTTTAAAGTGTGAGCACATGTGCTCCATTTGCTAGACAGCATTTCTCAAAGTGTGGTACATGATCTACCTATATTAAAGTCACTTGGCATTCTTTTCAGACATAATAAACTAGGAATCTACATCTTTATTAAGCAACTTCAGGTGATGATTAAACATTGAAGTTTGAAAAATCCTCTAGGAAAGAAACGCTACATAAATAGTACCTGTACTTATGTTTAATACAAAATGTGTAGTTGGATGTAATTGTAAGATGCTCATTGGTGGTTTGTAGATTTTTTTCTTCTATTGCTGGAATATGGGAGACAGAAAGTTTTGGAGGAATTATGGTTGTGCATGGATAGAATGTGAGAGCAGGCAACTACTGAAATCTGGCCTTCACTGTTACTGTATGGAAATCATCCTCAGGACTACCCAGAGCAACACTGTTAGACTTTTAGTTTTCTTCTGCCCAAAATAAAACAGAAGGTCTTGCATGTCCATGGCTAGTTTTCCAGCACTTTCGAAAAACAAAAATGCCCAAATCTTTTGATTTCTTCTTACATATAAAAGCTAAAGAGTAACAGATCAGACTTTGATTTAAGGAAATTAGAAGAAGAAAAAGATGGAGATTTTCAGTGCCAATTCAAAGGTAGAGAATTATGAAATACAGAAAGTGAGTTGATAGAGCTCGAGAGATCATGGCTATTAACAGACAAGAAAAAGGCTTCAGTTATTTATGAAAGTGCTTGGTGAGAACAATGTGAGGAACTTAGCTAAGTTTAATGCATCTGGAGAAAAGAGAAGGGAATAAGATTTCTGGTCATGAGACCTCAGAGTTGAAGAAATGCTAGTTCTGTAATATATTATTATGAAATGAGTGCTTATTCTTTCAGGTACTGTGTGAAGCACTTCACAGATATTATCCAGTTTAATCTTCACAAATACTTGCTTCGGGGGCAAATATTATTATTTATGTGTTACAGATGAGCAAAGAAGACATAGGAGGATAAAGCATTTGGCCCAAGTTCTCATTGGTACTCTTGGTGCTGAGTTTATAAGACTAATCTAAGACAATCTCCTAAACAATGCTTCAGAGGAGAATCACTCTGAACTAAAACTGAAAAAACAGGCTCCCTTTGAATACCAGACGATAATCTACTTGAGGGTAAAGCAGTATATATTTGGTGAAAGAAGCCAGCTTTTCGTAAGCCCACCTCTATCTCCATTTGGAAACTATTTACAAAAGCCTGTGACCTATTGCTCTGTTTTGTTGACTCATCTGGGTAACTGCTATTCTTTGATAGCCTGTCCAATACTATGTGCCTGCAGGAATCCCAGGAATCACAAAATGACACTGTGTCTAAATGGTTGATAGAGTGATGATTTGGATGGCCCATTATGGAAGAGAGCTTTATTCTCGTGTGGATAAAGAATTCTCCGTCCTCTATCGCACTTGGCTATATCCCTTACCATTGGCAAGGCTCTTGTTCTGCACTGTATTTTCGTCTTCTGCCTCCTTAATCACCTGATCATTACCTATTATTCATCATGAACTCTCATTCCGAAGGTCCCAGTTCATTATAAATATATAAAAATAAAGCAACTGTTACAAATTTTAAAATTCAATAGATCTTTTCCTTTGTTTGCTTTATATTTTCTAAAGAACATTATAAATTGTGCAACCATAGTTATAATACATATAAAGAAAATATTTTTTAGTATATTTATTTATAGAAGTACCATATAAAATATAATATATTTTTATATTTATATAAATAGTATTTTAATAATACATAAAAAGAAAACATCTATTGATATAAGTCCCTACATGAGCAAATAAAAAACTAACTAAGCATACATATCTGTTTAATGTTTAAAAAATAAAGAATTTTATCAACAGAGAAATGTTACTGTAGTCTATCTACAATCTATTTGTGGTTCATGAAAGAATTTCAATTAAAGATCAAACAACTAAAATGGTATTACATCAGTTCCCTTTTCAAATCTCTCTCTGATCAGGATCCTGTTTATTAAACAAATATATTCCCTCTTCTCTCTCCTTCTTTATTCCACACTTGCCTCTTGTATCTCATTCTATAATGTAATGGCCAGCTCAGGCTGTTACTACAGAATGATACACTGGGTCACTTAAATAACAAACATTTCTATTTCCTAATTCTATAGGCTAGGAAGTCCAAGATCAAGATGCCTTGGAGATTGGGTTTCTGATGACAGCCCACTTTCTGGTGTGCAAATGGCTATCTTCTCCCTTTGTCCACACATGGCAGGCAGGCAGACGCGCGCGCGCGCGCACACACACACACACACACACACACACACACACACACACACACACGTCTCTGGTTTCTCTTTCTCTTCTTATACAGGTACTAATTCCATCACAGGAACACCACATCCCAACTTCGTCTAAACACGATTACTGCCCCAAAACCTCCCAATACCTTGAGGGCAAAACTTCAATATAGGAATTTTGAAGGGATACAAATATTCATCCCATGCAACATAACTAGCTTACTCTGTCCCACCCACTCTGCGCCCCTTCTCTTTCTGCCCCTTCTTTTTCTGCCACATATCAACACTGTGCCCTGGGCACATACAGAATCAGCACCTGGAACATCAATTCCTTATCCTGTTAAAGAGAAGTGAAAATACAAAATGTCATTTACCACACTCTAGAACACACACTGGAATTTTTTTTAACCTCTGAATCTTCAATATCTCTGGTTTCTTCTCAAAGTTACTCAGAGTAAAACAAAAACCTGTCAAGATTCTCCAAAGAAGGAGAATACAGAGAATATTTATTTCCTGGATTTAAGAGAGACTCTATACTCGATCCCCTATCCCTTTGTGCTATACACTCTCTTCGTTTTGTTACAATTCAGTGATTTTTTAGTATATTTACAAGATCGTGCTATGTTATCACCACTGTCTAACTGCAGAATGTTTTTCTCACCTTAAAAAGAGATCTCACACCCATTAGCATTAAAGAGATAAGAAAGCGAATCTCCCTTGGAGCCTCCAGAAGGAACCGTCTCTGCCAACCTGTTGATTTTATACTGGATTTCTGACCTCTAGGACTGTCCCTCCCTTCCTATAGTCCCTGGCAACCGTTAATCTACTTTCTGTCTTTGTGGATTTGCCAATTCTGGATATGTCAAATGAAAGAAATCATACAAATACACCGCCGTTTGTCTTTGATTTCTTTCACTTAGCATAACGTTTTCAAAGTTCATTCATCCTGTAGCATGTACTAATATTTAATTCTTTTTATGGATGAATAATATTATTTGTATGCATATATCACATTTTGTTTATTCAGCAGTCAGTGAACATGTAAATGGTTTTCATGTTTTTGGCTCTTATAAATAATGCTGCTGTAAACATCATGTGAACATATGTTTTCAGTTTTGTTGGGTATAGAACTAGGAGTGGAATGCTGGGTCAGATAACTGTTTAACTTTTTGAGGAACTGCCAAAGATTTCCATAGTAATTGGACTATTTTATGCTCCCACCAGCAGTATATAAGGGTGCCAATTTCTCCATAGTCTCACTAACACTTACTTATGTTTTTAAAAATTATTAATATAGCCACAATCATGTTTATACAGTGATATCTTATTGTAATTCTGATTTACATGCTCCTAATGACTAATGGTGTTCAACACATTTTCACGTGCTTATGGCCATTTCTACATTTTTGGAGAAACATCTATTCAAATTATCTGCCCAATTTTAAGTTGAGTTGTTTGTCTTTTTATTAATTTTTAAGAGTACTTTATATTTCCTGATACTAGACCCTTATCAGATATATGATTTTCAAATATTTTCTTCCATTCTGTGGTTTATCTTTTTACCTTCCTCAAAGCATCCTTTGACACACAAAAGTTTTTGATTGTGATAAAGCAAAATTTATTTTTTCTTTGGTTGCTTATGCTTTTGGTGTCATATCTCAGAAATTATTCCTAGAGTCAGAGATTTACATCTATGTTTTCTTCTATGAGTTTTATAGATTTACCTTTTATATGTAGGATTTTTAAATCCATTTTGAGCTAATTTTCAAATATCATTTAAGATAGGAATTCCAATTTTATTCTTTTGCATGGGAATATCCAGTTACCTCCACCCATTTGTTGAAAAAAATTCCTCTTTCTACTTTGAATGGTCTTGGCACCCTTGTTGAAATTCAATTGACCATATGAGTTTATTTCTGGAGTCTTAATTCTGTCATGTTGATCTCTACATCCATGACAACACTATGGTGTCATGCATACTGAAACTTTTAGTTTTGATATTACAAGATGTGACTCCTTCAACTTTGCTCTTTTCAATATTGTTTTGGTTATTCTGTTGGGTTTTTTTAAGTTTCCAAATGCATTTTATAATCAGCTTTTCAGTGTTTGCCACAAAAGCAATTAGAATTTTGATATGGGCTGTATAAGTTTTGAAGATCAGTTTGAAGAGTACAGTAATGAGTAAAGCCCCCACTCAAATATGTCCATGTCTGAATCCCCAGAATCTATGAATATGTTACCTTTCATGGCAAAACGGCCTTTCTAGCTGTGATCAAGTTAAAGATCTTAAGATTTTCCTGGATTATCTTTGTGAGACTAAAGAAAACATAAGTATCCTTATATGAGAGGGGAAGGGAGACTTGACTATAGGAGAAAACAATGTGATGATGGAAGCAGAGACTGGAATGATGTGACCACAGGTTGAGGCACACTGACATCCTCCATAAACTTAAAGAGGCAAGAAACTGCATTTTCCTTAAAGGCTCTGGAAGAAACCATCGCTGCCAACATGTTGATTTTATGCTGCACTTCTGGCCTCCAGAGTTATAAAATAAATTGGTATTGTTTTAAAATTCTAAAGTTGTGGCAATCTGTTAGTGCAGCAACAAGAAAACTAATACAGAGTGTCACCATGATAACAATATTGTCTTCCGATCCACAAGAACAGAATATTTTTATTTACTTTTTTCAATAATGTTGACTATCTTTCGGTGTACAAGTCTCTCACATTTCTTCTGTTACATTTATTCCTAAATATTTTATTCTCTTGTATGTTGTTTTAAATGGGTATTTTCTCTTCATGTTCATATTGTTTACTGCTAGTATATAAAAATACATTATTTTCATTCAGTGTACTGATCTTGTTTACACAATAGAAATCTAACTTATCCTTTTGACTTTTGGCTTAAAAAGTTATTCCAAAAATGGTCTAAGTAAACAGCACCCAGGGCTTCACTTTGCGCTTGAAGACTCATAGCAACAGTAGTTGGCTGCATACTTATAATTATTTTTTACACATGTGAATAAATAAGCTTATTTTGCATGTGACTTTGCCAAAAAGTTAAAATAATACTTAAGATCTGAATTTTAATATACTCTGGATGTTAAATCATCGATGCTGCCCTTTACAGTAATAAAATAGTAATACTTCTGTGTAAGTAAACAAAAAAGTATGGCCATTTGTTCCTCCTTTTGCTTTAGACTAACTTCTGTTCATTCATAGAAGCTCCATAATTTTGCCATACTCATTCAAATATTCCAAATGATGCTATCTGGAGAGCAAAGAGAAGCTCCAAAAATCAAGCAGGAGTGCCATGAGCATTGTCAGTCCCTGGAAAATCAAGTGCTGAAGTTATAAGCAGCCCTCAGAGAGCTGCCATTCCCCCTACAACTGGCATTTGGAGAACGTGGTCATCAACAGACAGGGTAGCTGATGCTGCAAGACTAGAATATTTTTACTCCAAGATAGACAGTTAGAAACCTTCAGACAAAGAGAAAAAAAAAATCAACTTTGCATACATTTTTATTACAGCCATGGGAAGCTTTGCATTCCATACCTTGTCAGAGTTAACAGGTACAGAACTGTCCTTGAATCTAATTTTCATTCCAACAGAAATGTGAGAAGTGAAATCATTGCACAGGAAAAAATAAAGCAAAAGTAAAAAAGCTTTCTTTACTGTGTGGTTTGCTGCTATAATGTCTGAAGAGAATTCAGAAAACCATACATTAAAAAACATTAGGTTGCATTAGGTTCAATGCAAACTGTTTCACCAGATAATGGCAAATATGAGCTCTAAATTGCCCATATTTAGAAAACTTACATTAGCAAATGTCCCACAGGACATAGATCTAACTTGTTTACTGACCTAGCTTGGTCTATTTTTTGATTATAAAAATATTCAATCTTCTAGAATTTTCGTGTTAAGAATTTCTAATATGTCCTTGGGATTGCACTAGGAAATCTGTGAGAAGGTTGATCGCATAAACTTTTTGTGCAATTTTATCTTTCTTCATTCTTAACTTACAGAAAAATGTACCAATAAAGACAAAATAGGGAAGGTAAAGTGAGCTAATTTTCTTAAAATTTCACCTTTATGGAAAAAAAAGGCCTTTCTTTGGTATCATTTCCTTTTTGAAGAACTGAAAACATGGGAGGGGGGGCTGTGCTATTGAAAAAATTTTACTTCTTGACATAGGTGCTGCTTGCATTGAGGTTTATCTTGTAATAAATCTGAGCTGTTAAAAACAATGGTAATCACATGATTAGATGGATGGATGGTTGACAGATGGACAGGCAGATAGCTACATGGTAGAGCAAATTAAATAAAATGGTAATGATACAGTAGGTGGGTATCTGAATATTAAGTGTAAAATGTTTTCAACTCATCTATGTGTTTAAAACTTTCCTAATGAAATATACACAAGCCGTAGGCCTGGTTGAGTGGTCATGACAAGAAAACTGCTACTTAAGTTCCCAGCATACTTTATAGCTAAGTTCATACGGGATATGGTCAGAAACAACAGAACTGTCAGGAAGATCGAAAATTTGCCTCATACATTCTGAAATCTCTTATATTTATTTGGCTGTTAGACTAAAACATCACAAAGTTTTATTAAGATAGAAAATAAAACAAATATAAATGGTGAATGCCATGTTATTGAAAGATCTATTACTAACCAGGTAATTTTAGCCCTCACAAATATTTTAGTTTTTAGGACTATGATAAAATAGAACTGTGAGATTAAATCCATATTCAAGGGAGAAAAGACTATTTTGTTCATCTGGACTTTCTGGCAAGGTTGTTTTTTTTTTTTTTTTTTT
>NW_016805531.1:2758645-2762060 GCF_001698545.2 Rhinopithecus bieti
CTTTTGATGGGGTGGTTTGTTTTTTTCTTGTATATTTGTTTGAGTTCTTTTTATTGCATAACATTAGAGCAATGATGCTGCACCTTGCATTATTGCTCTGCACTTTGTACCCTGTATAAAGGGAATCTTGGAGTTAGGCAGTGAGTGTACAACATGGGGCAACCTGTATTCTGGTTAAAATGCCTTTAACTGGGATTGTTTAAAATGGTGAAAAATGTCTTAGTAATGTAAAGATTTAATTTCATCTCAGTACCTTCCTCCAGTCACTAATTATCCTCTCTGTCAAAGGTAATAACCCTCCTGACATTTTTATTATTTCCTTGCATTTCTTTACCATTTTAACATAAGTACACATTTTCAAACACTACATTTTTTCTTACATTTTGTCTTGAATGTTATATAAATAAAATTTTACCATACATATTTTTTTGTGGGTAAAGGTCTTTTCATCAACATCATGTTTATGCGATTCATCCATGTTGCAACATGTGGCCATTTTCCACCTTTTTTCATTGCTGCATAATATTTCACTGTGATTATACTTTACCCTTTCTAATACTGACAGAAATTGGGTTACTTCTATTTATGGATTGCTATTATGAAATTTGTAGTTGAGCACATTTGTTGTGCATATTTCTTTGTTGTACATGTAAATACTTTTCTTTTGGGTACACTTAAGATTAGAATTGCTGAGTCATAGGTTGAGAATATTTTCAAATTTAATTGATAATGCTTAATAGTTTTCCAAAATTAACTTACGCTTCTACAAATAGTGTCTAAAATTCACACTTGTTCCATATTCTTACCAATATTTGACATTTTTATTTTAGTCATTCTTTTGGGTAGTAAATGATATCTCACAATTGTTTTATTTTTCTTTTATGTGACTAATCAGGATATTGAGCAACCTTTGGCCCTTTGGATATTCCCTTTTGTGAAATGCGTTTTCAAGTATTTTGCCTATTTTTTTTTTGAGTTGCCTGTAGTTTTGTTTTTATTTTGTAGGACTTCTCTACATAATTGAAATAAGTTGCCTTTCTTAGTGATATGTGTGGAGAATGTCTTTCCCCATTTCATGGCTTTCCTTTTAACCATTTTGTTAATATAAATTTTTATTTTAATTTTTTTATTGTTTGAATTTTAATATAGTCTAATTAAAATATGTATTTTATTTATGTAGTTTTCTGTCAGTGTTTAAGAAGTGATTCTATATCATGAGATTATGTAAATATTCTTCTGTATCATTTTCTATAAATTGTGTTGGTTGTGTTTCACATTTAGTTCTAAAATTTATCTAAAATGAATTTTAAATTCTTCTAAATGAATATCTGATGGTCTCAGCAACATTTTTAAATGAGGCATACTTTTCCCATGCTTCCACAGTGTTATAGCAAGGTTATTTTTCTGTGCTTTCCTATTCTACTCTATTGTATTCTAGTCTATTTGTCTGTCTAAAAACCAATCCCTTCCCAGGAGTTTGAAACAAGCCTGGGAAACATGGGGAAACTCCATCTCAACAGAAAATACAAAAATTAGCTGGGTCTAGTGGTGTGTACCTGTAGTACTAGCTACAAGGAAGGCTGAGGTGGGAGGATTGCTTGAGTCCAGGAGGCAGAGGTTGCAGTGAGCTGAGATCATGCCACGGCACTCCAGTCTGGGTGATGAAGTGATACTCTGTCTCAAAAACAAACAAACAAAAGCCATGTATTTAGTTATTATTGCTTTGTAAGTCTTGACATTCAGTAAAGGAAGACTTTTAACCATGTTCTGTTCTCCAAGATTGTCTTTATTGTGTATGACCCATGACACTGCTACACAAATTTTAAAACCATTTGCTAATTTCCACAACATTGAGATTGTATTAAATAGACATATTAGTTTTGGAGACTTGGTGTCTTTATAACTTTTATTTTTTCCAATCCATGTTTTATAGTTTTCTGAGAGAAGTTTTATACTAAGTTCTATCTATTAGAACTATTATATTGGAGTATAATATCACAAGAGCACATAAAGCATCAGTGAACAGTTCAATGAAATTGCAAAAGTGAAAGTTCTCTTGTAACCAGCACCAGATCAAGAAATAGCACATTAGCCCAAATCCCATTCTGTCCCATTCTAATCTATTTTTTGACCTTTAAATAATTTGAATTATCCAGTAAGTATTGTTTT
This sequence comes from Rhinopithecus bieti, assembly GCF_001698545.2. Taxonomy (NCBI): domain Eukaryota; kingdom Metazoa; phylum Chordata; class Mammalia; order Primates; family Cercopithecidae; genus Rhinopithecus; species Rhinopithecus bieti. The sequence continues at coordinate 2,760,815 of NW_016805531.1, forward strand.
GTAGATGGTTTTGTTACTGGAGGTGAGTCCATATGGATCTGCAGGAACCTCAATTGTTGCCTCCTCAGAAAAAAGAATTGGACCGAGGGAGCATAAAGCAGGCTGAGATGACTGAGGCAAGTTTTACAGCAGGAGTGAAAGTCTATTCAAAGGTTTTAGGGCGGGAATGAAAGGAAGTCACATACACGTGGAAGAGGGAAGCAGGTGACTTGAGAGCTCAAGTGTGCAATTTTACCTTTCGACTTGGGGTTTTATATGTTAGCATGCTTCGGGGGTCTTGCGTTACTTCTCTCCTGATTCTTTCCTTGGGGTGGGCTGTCACATGTTCAGTGTGTTTACTGGAGTTGTATGCATGCTGCATTGAGGTGGTTTTACCTTACCAAATTCCAGTGTTCCTATAATATGATACACCAGTTCAACTCTGCCATTTTGCCTCTTAGTGTGCATGCTTGAGCCCATTTGCCCAATTCCCGAGATCTTAACAGGAAGCTGCTAATCACCAGCTTTAGGTGTTTCTGTTTATTGAGACTGCTTTTCCCTGGCACTGGCTGTGGCCAGTTCTTATTTTAGAGAGAGATTTCACAGCCACCTGTCCATCACCTGATGGTTGCCTGACATTCCTGGTCCTGGGGGTTGTGTGTGTGTGTGTGTGTGTGTGTGTGTGTGTGTGTGTGTATGTGTGTTGGTAGAGAGCCCTCTCCTGCCCTGCTCATGTCCGACTAGCTACCTACTGAAACAATTTCTTTCAGCCAATACGACATTTATAAAATTTACTCATAATTTTATGTATATTTTAATTATTCTTATTGCTATATAGATTACATCTTGTAAAAACATCATTTTTTAAGTATTTACTGTTGGTGGGTGTCATGCGTGTCCATGTGAAGAGACCACCAGACAGGCTTTGTGTGAGCAACATGGCTGTTTATTTCACCTGGGTGCAGGCAGGCTGAGTCCGAAAAGAGAGTCAGCGAAGGGAGATAAGGGTGGGGCCGTTTTATAGGATTTGGGTGGGTAAAGGAAAATTACAGTCAAAGCGGGGTTGTTCTCTGGCGGGCAGGAGTGGGGGTTACAAGGTGCTCAGTGGTGGAGCTTTTTGAGCCAGGATGAGCCAGGAAAAGGAATTTCACAAGATAATATCATCGCTTAAGGCAAGGACCGGCCATTTTCACTTCTTTTGTGGTGGAATGTCATCGGTTAAGGCAGGGCATTTGCACTTCTTTTGTGATTCTTCAGTTACTTCAGG
>NW_016805531.1:2762359-2770485 GCF_001698545.2 Rhinopithecus bieti
GATCACAAGGTCAGGAGATCGAGACCATCCTGGCTAACACGGTGAAACCCCGTCTCTACTAAAAATACAAAAAACTAGCCGGGCGAGGTGGCGGGCGCCTGTAGTCCCAGCTACTCCGGAGGCTGAGGCAGGAGCATGGTGTAAACCCGGGAGGCGGAGCTTGCAGTGAGCTGAGATCCGGCCACTGCACTCCAGCCTGGGAGACAGAGCCAGACTCCGTCTCAAAAAAAAAAAAAAAAAAAAAAACGAATGAAAGAATGGCTACTCCATAGACAGAGCAGCCCCGAGGGCTGCTGGTTGCCCATTTTTATGGTTATTTCTTGATGATATGCTAAACAAGGGGTGGATTATTCATGCCTCCCCTTTTTAGGGTAACTTCCTGACGTTGCCATGGGATTTGTAAACTGTCATGTCGCTGACGAGAGTATAGTAGTGAGGATGACCAGAAGTCACTCTTGTGGCCGTCCTGGTTTTGGTAGGATTTAGCCGACCTCTTTACTGCAACCTGTTTTATCAGCAAGGTCTTTATGACCTGTATCTTGTGCTGACCTCAGATCTCATCCTGTGACTTAAAATGCCTTAGCTGTCTGGGAATGCAGCCCAGTAGGTTTCAGCCTCATATTACCCTGCTCCTATTCAAGATGGAGTTGTTCTGGTTCACATGCCTCTACCACAGTCATGCCACATATGAGTAACAATAATTTTTTCCCTTCTTTCCTAATTCTGCTACTTTGGTCTGTATCTATTGTACAATGTATAATAGGGATAGTGACAATGCCTTTCTTGTTTCCTTCCCAATTTCAGGGGAAAAGCTTATAATGATATACCATAAAAATAGTTATTTTTTCATAAGTTTTGTTACACACCCTTTCTATTTCTAGGTTTCTGGAGGTTTTTACTGTGAATGGATGTTGAATATTATTGCATACATCTCCATATTCATTAAAATAGTCATAGTATTTATATATTTCTCTTTTTCTGTTAATGAGTATTACATTAATTGGTTTTGATGTTAATCTAATCTTATATTTCTATAGTAATACAACTTACATTAGCAAATGTCCCATGAGACATAACTATGTTACTATGAATTAATTACTTAGTTAATTAACTTAGTTACTATGAATTAATATTTTAGTAATTGCTGGATTCAGTCTGATTTTTTTAAAAGCGATTTTCATATCTTTGTCCTGTAGAGGTGAAGGGAAAGTCTCTCCTTTGCCCTTGGAAGATTTGCTGAAAAATTAACTCTCAAAAGGCAGATTAATAGGAGAAAAGGAATACAAATTTATATGGTCCCAGTTTTATGGGACACAGGAGCCTTTAGAATAAAGACCAAAAGCAACCCCGCAATGAGGTACAGAATTTTCTATATCATCTTTAAGTTACAGAAAGAATGCAGGCTCAGAGCATGGCAGCAAACAGGTTGGGGTGGTAAATGGGGTTTTAGTGGCAAGACAGGTTGTGGGAAGGAGAGAGGAGGAGACTTGGTTAGCATAGGTGGTCTTGTTATGCACATGAAACCTCCCAGGGAGTAGCCATCAGAGAGAATAGATGGCAAATATTTCTCTTTAAACCTTTAAAGGTGTCAGAATCTGTTAATATTTCCTAGATTCAGACAAGGAAAGACCTGGCTGCATCAAGGCAGATTCTCTCTAGATGCAAATCTCTTCTGCCCCTGAAAGACAGCTTTTCAGGGACACTGCTCTTTGCTGTCCCTCTGGCAGCCAGCTCAAAATATGTCAAAGAAATATATTTGGGGATAAAATATTTTGATTTACTTCAGTCCAATAATGAGTTTAGCCTGTAAATTTCCTTTCTTATATTATCCTTGAGAAGTTTTGACATGAAGATCATTCTGGCCTCATAAAACATAGAGTTATTGTAAGTTTGGCATTATTTCTACCTTAAATGATTGAAATAATTCCTTAGTGGAGCTAGCCGAAACAAGATTTTTTCCTTACAGGAAGGTTTTTCATCACAAATTTGATTTCTTTACTAGTTACAACATTATTTATTCATATTTTCTGTTTCTTTTTATTGCCAGTTTTGGTAAGTTAAATTTTGATTTCAATTATTTGAAAATTATATTGGCATAAAGTTGTTTCTGTCACTTTCTTTCTAATGCTGTAACATTTGTAATGATATTTCCTTTTTAATTCTTGTGATTGATTATTGTGGCTTCTCTTTATAAAGGCATGTTTTCCCTCTCTTACATCTTCTATGATTTTAGATAATTCTTCAGTTTTTCTTGCCACTTCAGGAAGTCCTTTTCCAAGAGCAGAATAGGGTAGAGGACAATAAAGCTGCAAGTTTTCTCATTCTTATGGCCACCATTACAACCCAGCATGGCACTGATAATAGCCCAGATTTTCCTAGTTAGCACTGTGAGTGTTTTATATTTTTAAAAAATTCAGCTAGATAAGCAGGAAATCACAAAGATAAAGAGACTTGTAGTAAATAATTATGAAAAAAGAAGGAAGATGTGAAAACCCACAACAAAGAACATGCATTCAATTTCTTAAAGAAAAAATAGAATGACCATTATTAGAGCCAGCAATCCCACAACTGGGTACCAACCCAAAGGAAAAGAAATCATTATATCAAAAACATCTACGCTTATATGTTTACCATAACAACATGTTATTCACAACAGCAAAGATATTGATTCAACCTAAGTGTACATTAATGGGTAATTGGATAAAGAAAATGTAGTTTATGCACACAATGGAATAGTGTTTAGCCACAGAAAAGAATTAAATCTTGTCTTTTGCAGCAACGTTGTTGGAACTGGAGGCCATTATCTTAAGTGAAACAGCTCAGACACAGAAAGATAAATACCGCATGTTCTTTTTTATAATTGGGAGCTAAATAATGTGTACACATGCACATAGAGTGTGGAATGATAGACAGTGGAGACGCTGAAGGGCAGAAGGGAGGTGAATGATGAGAAATTACTTAATGGGTACGATGTACATTATTTTGGTGATGGATACACTAAAAGCCCTGACTTCGTCACTGTGTAAAATAACCATGTAGCAAAATTACACTTGTACCTCATAAATTTATACATATAAAATTTAAAAATTCTTTGAGAGGCCGAGGCGGGCGGATCACGAGGTCAGGAGATCAAGACCATCTTGGCTAACACGGTGAAACCCCATCTCTACTAAAAATACAAAAAAACGAGCAGGGCGAGGTGGCGGCGCCTGTAGTCCCAGCTACTCAGAGGCTGAGGCAGGAGAATGGCGTGAACCCGGGAGGCGGAGCTTGCGGTGAGCGGAGATCGCGCCACTGCGCTCCAGCCTGGGCACTGAGACTCCGTCTCAAAAATTAAAAGATTAAAATAAACATTTTATGCCATATTTTCATCGCCTTGGTCTCAATTAGATTGAAAGATTTTAATTTGAAAAGTGATAAAATGTAAAAATCAATAAAGTAAATGCTGGTTTTAAAAGGCTGCTTGTGGCCAGAGGCGGTGTTCATGCCCGTAATCCCAACACTTTAGGAAGCACAGGCGGGCGGATCACTTGAGTCCAGGAGATTGAGACTATCCTAGCTAACACGGTGAAACCCCGTCTCTACTAAAAATACAAAAAATTATCCGGACCTAGTGGCACGCGCCTGTAGTCCCAGCTACTTGGGAGGCTGAGGCAGGAGAATTGCTTGAACCTGGGAGGCAGAGGTTGCAGTGAACAGAGGTCACGCCGCTGCACTCCAGACTGGGCGACAGCGCGAGACTCCGTCTCTAATTAGTAAATAAATAAAAACAAAATAAAATAAAATGCTACTTGCAAGTATTTTGGAATGAGACAATTTTAATCTCATGGAGATTAAAAACTTTTGGCCAATTGGTAATAAACTGTTGGAATTGTAAAGTACGTTTTCTTTACACACGTGTAAAATGTACTGAATTCCATAAGAAAACAAAACTTTATTCCATGATAATATTTCAGTTTGAAAATGATAGCAGGCGTATTTCCCAGCGTTCCATTAACTACTCCAGATATCGAGACATGCCAGAAGAATAGTTACAGCAGTGACAACTTCCTTGATACTCATAAACCAACTGTGCACCAGATATGAGGCAAGAGGCGTTGATACACCTGTAACATGCACTATTTGTTCAAGTTGTTTCTTTTTCTTCTCTTAGCCTTTCTACCAGTCATCCTGTTTCCAGTCCCTAAGGTTTTTTTCTTCTTGTCCATCGGCTTTGCCCTTCATATTACTGGCATTCTCTTCACATCTCACCCACCGCTTTCTCTCTCTCTCTGTCTTCTTTCTCTCTTCTATTAAATAATGTTTTTATTCTCTTCTCCTGAATCTCTATTTATTTTCTTTCCATTTCCCTTTTCCTGTTCTCTTGCTTCCTTTAATGGTGATAACTTAAAACTAAATTATATTTCAGTTTTATAGTTTCTCTTGTAAGACTAAAATATATTTTAGTTTTATTGTATGCAATAATTATAGGATTCAATTATAATTTCCTGCAATCATTTTAAGACACATAGTTTTTATTTTCTCTGTAAACAAAATGCTATGGAGTCAACTTTTACAGATGTGTATGCCATTTTTCTTCTTTCTTTCTGGTAGCCAGTGACTTGAAAGAGCAAAGTTTCCCACTCCTTTCTGTAGGCTTATTTATTGTTCCATAGAAGAGCAAGAAAGAAACACTAGGCATCATTTTAATACCCTTTATCACAAGCATTCTGTTATTCCCAGAACATAGCGTTTGCCTCATCTAAAATTTCCAGGTTGACCAGTTTCTTTTCTGAAGTCATGTTGGAAGGAATTCTTAATTAGATACCCCAGGGGAAGTGTGTGAGAGTCTGTTGACCAGTTGAACTCCCAGCCAGCCGAGTCACACCTTCATCTCCCAGGAACACAAACATTTTCAAGTTCTATCTACTTCCCACAACACTGTGTTTTCTCTTTCTTGTTTAATAGTAGTGAGGACCTCTGCACCAAGTCAGCCCTTCAGAAGTTTGAATTGCACATACTTTCAACTCTCAAAAACATATCCACCCAGTGACTCGGCAAAGTAGCCCACCAAGGGATCCTTTGCTTTTGGAGTAGGGAGATGACAATGCTGACTAATTTACAATGGGGTGAGCTCCAGAATGAAATTGTAAGCACTTGGCCCCCTGGATGCTTTTGGTCTATTTGTGTAGGGAGTGGTGTTTTATGCAGTCTTTCAAAATCAACCACTCTTTCTTAATACAAACCAGCTCTGCTCATGGTGTGTGGGTGGCAGTTAAGATCATCAAGGAGAAGGGAACAAAAAGTGATGAGAAAAATTTACTCCATTACAAGTTGAACCCTGACTTCATTCTAGGCATGGGAGTTAGAAAGATTGCCTTCAAGAAACTTAAATTTTGAAAGGAGACATGAAAAGAAAATGATGAAATGTGGCCAACCTGTCTTAAACCCCCAGCCCCGGTCCATCTTTTCTTCTTGCCATAGCGTGTATCACCTTCTACATACTTTCCCTCTTTATTATGTTTATCATTGGAGGTGTACCTCCCCTACAAGAACATATGCTCTATAAAGGCAGAGATATTGGCTGTTTTCATTAACAATGTCTCCACAGACCTTGAAAGAGTGCCTTGCATATAGCAGGTATTAAATATGATGTACATGAATGAATTCAGTTTACTTCTGAGGCCTGCAATATATACTGTGGTGCCTCATCAAGATCCCTTCTTCCAGCCAATACACAGTACACTAACTGCTGTAGATCTTGGCTACCGAAGGGTGCTTTCAGCAGTGTCTCACTGGGTTTTGGCTTCAGCCGCATTGAATTGCATTGTACAAGGTTACGTATACTCTAAGCTTATGGTCTGGTCTGATGACTGTGTAATACAAGGATACAATAGCTAGTTGTCTTCCTTAACTTGGGAGAAGTCTGAAAGGCCATTCCAGCTTCAGAATTTCTGGTAGGACAGGATGAGACGTTGCTTGCAACTGCATTGAGAATCAGCTTCTCCTGCCTTACTTTAACAGATGCGGCTTCCCAGAGCAAGCAGCTCATTATCGGAGTCTGTTTCCAGGGAATCCAGTCTAAATAAAGATAGGTGTACAAATATTGACTAATTTTTCCTTACCGTATCAGGGATGGCTTCAGTGTGTAATAATCATTGGGAAAATAAGTGGAGAAACAGCACTCAGGGTAATGACACAATCCACACAAAAACAGAGAAACAGAAAAGCATTGTACGTTCATCATGACTTCAGTTTTTTTTCCATTCTCCTGATGAACAAAGGGAAAGTGAGAGGTTTTAAGCAGGGAGATGTCATTTTAATTCTATAGGTAGAAAACTAAAGAAAAAGAGAACAAAATATAAATTCTCCAGGCAAGATAACATTTTATTCTTCTTCATAATCCTTCCTCCCTTAAGCCATTGCCATCTCCCACTCCCACTACTTTGGGGGTATAGCTAGATATTACAGACTCATCAGGGTTATTCAATTCAATTAGTGTAATGTAATTCAATAAATGAAACATTGTCCTGAGGTAGAACAGAAGAATACTGACTGCCTTCATTAATAGTATGTTTTAAGCTAATAGAGTAACAATTTCAAATTTAATAACAAAAATAGAACATGACCCACAAAATTACCAGGAGGAAAATAAACTATACTCACAAATTCTACAAAATGATCTTTTGTTGTTGTTGTTATAAATTTTAACTGTCTGTCTCACCACTTGTATTTCCATATCTGATAAAAAAAAAAAAAAAACCCTCAAATCTACTTTGTGTCTTTCCTTCTTTTATCTAGGAAACTTCTGAGCATATGAATGATCCATAGAAATAATTTACAGGAATTCTGATAGGCTGGAAAAACATGGAAATTTATCAAAAGCACAGTGCCCAATGCGGTGAACTGTAAACATTTCTTGAATTCTCTCTAAAAAAAAGCTTTGAAAAACATTGTACCTTACTTGCTTATATTATTAAGATTATATTCTACTTAAGATTATATTTATAGATTATATTTAATCTGTAATTTAGCATCATAATTTTACATTATTGCAAGCGATTGTAATTTCTGCCATGCTGTGAATCTTGACATTTAAAAAAAATAGTCACATCATTCTCCTAAATGTTTCCAAAGGTCTGTAAATACCATAGTGCTTTGATAGTCACCACCTACATTTAAGAAATATTTGAGGAAGCTCTGGTTTAGCATCAGAAATTTCAAAACTGGCACTCTTTTTCCATGAACTAATGTTTCTATTCTTTTCCTTCACATTATGTTATGCTAATATATTTTGTCATAAAAATATTTTAATCACAGCATATTTTTTACAATAAAAGACAAAATATACATTTGTATATGTGTGTGTACATGCATACATATATACATTGGTATATGTGTGTACATGCATACATATATACATATATGTATATATTCACAGAGAGATAAACATTAAATTTTGTATTTAAAAAATCCTATCATTGTGAGGCTTTTAAGCTTTGGAAAACATCTGATGGATTATCATTATGATCATTATTGACACAAAATTTATCAAAAATAAGTATATTATACACTATGGAAAGTAATTACTAAATACAATTTTGTTATAAATCAATCTGTTAATTATATCAGTAGAGCTTCTCCTTTTCAGTTGATCAATTTTTGCTAGAAGAAGACAGGTTTCTGTATCATTTTCAGTCTTGCTTTTGATTGTTACTGGTATAAACAACTGAGAAAACTTGTTTGCCTAAATAATTAGACAGAAATGGGAGAGGTGTTCTTACAGTGATACAATTGACTTCTTTTAATTCTTTCCCAGTAATATACCCCCACAAATCATTCAATGATCTCGCATCAGAAATTACTCTTTTTTTTTTATTATTATACTTTAAGTTCTAGGGTACAGGTGCATAACGTGCAGGTTTGTGACATATGTATATTTGTGCCATGTTGGTGTGCTGCACCCATCAACTCGTCAGCACCCATCAATTCATCATTTATATCATGTATAACTCCCCAATGCAATCCCTCCCCCCTCCCCCCTCCCCATGATAGGCCCCAGTGTGTGATGTTCCCCTTCCCGAGTCCAAGTGATCTCATTGTTCAGTTCCCACCTATGAGTGAGAACATGCGGTGTTTGGTTTTCT
>NW_016805531.1:2776172-2783707 GCF_001698545.2 Rhinopithecus bieti
CCGATTTTCCAGGTGTTGTGTGTCTCAGTTCCCCTGGCTAGGAAAAGGATTCCCTTCCCCCTTGCACTTCCCAGGTGAGGCGATGCCTCGCCCTGCTTCAGCTCTCGCTGGTCAGGCTGCAGCAGCTGACCAGCACCGATTGTCCGGCACTCCCTAGTGAGATGACCCCAGTACCTCAGCTGAAAATGCAGAAATCACCGGTCTTCTGTGTCGCTCGCGCTGGGAGTTGGAGACTGGAGCTCTTCCTATTTGGCCGTCTTGCTCCGCCTCTTCTATCAGAAATTACTCTTTATGAAATGCAAATCGTTCCTACTTTTATTCTGTTATAATGGGCCTTTAGTTCCTTCATATCTAGGGGAAAGTTTGGACTACTGTGTGTGTGTGTGTGGTGTGTGTGTGTGTTTGTGCACACGCGTGCACACTCTCTAGGTGCATGCCTTTATTCTGCAGTGGAAAGAAAAATGATTGATTGGAGACGAGCCAGTGAGAAAATGGAAGCAGAGGAGCAGGCTTGTTTTTAGATGGATCAATATCAGTAATGAGTACACATGAAAGTTAAACATCTGAAAATTAATCGACATCAAACTACTTATACCTATGTCCTCCTCACAAAGTCTCTTTGTTCTCTAAGGATACCAGCATCTAGATTGAATACTGCTGACCTAATATAAATTAAGTGCTTGTTTGTGAAATAATAATTTGTATTAAGTTAATAAATATGTGTATGAATGAAAATCAATATTTTAAGCTTACATCATGAATAAGTTACTGAATTTCTAAGTTTGTATGATTTTTTGACAATCATAGTTTTTGACATTTATCTTATAAAAAACTGTAAGGCACAAAGTATTTTCATATGTATGGTTTTGTGAACACTGAAATGAATAATTAATGAAGTTGTTGTTATATTACATTTGGCAGACATAAAGTTAAAATTGTAATTTTGGAGTTGTTTCTTCTTTGGCTATAAGTGAAATATTTTTCTAGAGCCTCAGATATGTTCATTGGCCCTTGAAAATCTTACAGTCTGTGAGAACTACGCTATTGTTACTAATGGATAAAATAGCTCTGATCCTGCCTGCATCCTTGGAAGAAAGAAAGGGAGACACTGAAAATAGGTAAAGACCTCAACTTTGGAGCTTGTGTTGAACTGACCATGATTACTGTCAGTTTTAAAATAGGAGCTGGGGCCTCCTCTGCTCAAAACAGGCTACCTGCCTAAGTGCCGTTAGTAATTCATGACTCCATGGGCATGCTGTTGTTGAAAATCCTTGTAAGAATGTGATGCCCATAAAGGGTAATAAACTTCCATTTTAAAGGTCTGCCTTTGTTTTTTTAACCACATGTGTTTTCCTAAACAAACAAACAAAGGAGCCTGAGACTTACAAGAACCCTATGTGTGGGCAAAAGGTATGGGGCCTTCAATGAAACTGAGAAGGGCACAGAGAAGAGATGTATAATACATAAAAAATAAAATTACTAATTTTGCCTGTAACTAGTCAAGTGCTTTTTCAGCCTCTTAGATTGTCTATACCAGTATATTCTAAATGATTTAGCATGTGTTAGAGCCATAAATGGGAACAGAGAACAGATGTCTGGCCACACAGACCATGTTTTTGGACATATGAGGCCTCCGTGAACTGCATCTCCAGTAGCTTTAAAGTTGTCTATTCAAATGTAACAATTGGAAAGGCTAACCCCAAGAGACCACATTTTCCTACTCATTAACACCCTGGATTATCATACTTCCTTGGTCTCCAGTTCTCTTTTCTTGCCAAGCCTAAATCTAGGCAAACCCCACCATTTACAATTAGTATTCCTGTTTCCCAGACCATTGAAAATACTGCCAAAAGCTATACAGTTGTTCTCTTTGGCTTCACAATAAACCCACATTACCCAGCCTCAGCAGGAGCATCAATCATGCTCTCCAATACCTAGATGGCTCTGTATTTAATTTTCCACACCACCTGGCCACAACCTTTTCCACTCCTCTCAAGCCCCACACTCATCCCACAGTCCTCACTAGTGGTCAATATCCTCATCTCCTTTCTCTACGATCCCATAGCTTTTGGCGCATGCAATGCATAGCAATTAATGATTTTGCATTATTCTAGCCATTTTACACTTGAGGAAACTGGACGTAAAAATGGTAAGTGAGTTGTCCAAGGTCATGCAGCTCAGCTGGTAAGAGGTGGGACCAGATTTAGAGGTCAAGTCTTCTACATACAAATGTGCTGTGCTTTCTATTTTATCACATGCCTCTCTTATAAGGAGAAGCAATTTTCCACAACAAAAACAAGTCCAGAATCTCAAGATCAAAGAAAAATCTTCAAAAGATTCTTTTTTGAAAGAATCACTAGCTGATGACCCAACAGTGTAGCACTCTGACCACTACCTTTCTCTTTGCTGTTTGTTTGGTTGCCCTAAAGGAAGAAATTAAGCAAAATTAATATAATTTATTTAGACCAGGATTAAGGACAGCTGCCTGAGAAAACAATTCCAAGTTGCCTAGGCAAGTGTTCTGGAGAACAAGAGAGGCTCAAGTTTTTAAAGAAAAAATGGATGAATCAGGAGAGGGAGTGATTACAAAAGTTGCTCATAGGAATGAATACTCATTGGTTTGCAGAAACACTGATTAGTGATAGGCTATACATGGCTGAACTAGAAAGTTTAAGTTATGTTGTCCAGCACACGGCATTTTGTGGCTACTTAGCAACAGTTAGTTGAAAGCCCAAATAGCATGATAGTGGCTTCAAGAGGTATTTATTTAGCTCAAGGGGAGATGTGGGACTCGACTGCTATTTCGTTCTAATTACTTTCTGGGTCAATAATTCAAAGGGGCTTGCATTCCTCACATAAAAGTTTCATTTTTTCCTCAGCTTTAAGTTAAAAATATCTGACATCATATTGGTTCACAAAGATTAACCATATTCCATCAGTGGTTCAAAAATCCTTCTCTTAGGTTGAGTTGTAAATAGCTAGTAAGAATGGGACTTTCCCAAAACCTTCACATCTACAGGGTTGTTTTGTTTGCTTGTTTCATTATTTGATTTTTAAAAAATGTTTTCTGTGTTACATTTATCTTCTCTTTATTTTCTCTTGGGATCTGGGGAAGTCTGACATAGCTGTACTCTAACCTGCAAGGGCTGACACAATATATAAGCCTGTGAGAAGCAGCCTGTAAAATGGTTCCCATTGAGACCTATCTCCAAGTATTCACACTTGCGTAATCCCATCCCTAGGAGTGTGGGCCGGACTAATTGACTTACTTCTCAAAAAATATAATACTGTAATGATGATAAAATGTTGCTTCCAATATTAAGTTGTTGCTTCTGATATTAGGTGATAGAAAGATAACTTCCTCCTTGGGAGCCCACTCTGGAGTGTTCTCTCTCTCCTCTTTCTCTTTCTCTCTCCTGCTGAGGCTTGCCAGTATCCATGTGAGTAAGCTTGAAAGCTAATCCTTCCCCTGGAATTTGCCTCTCTTTTTATATCCAAATAAATTGTGATTTCCTTAAAAGTGTAAATCATGTTATATTTATTTCTCCATCTTTCACACAGTCTAATGTTTTATCTGGCACATTAAGCATTAAATCATGACATTTTAAATCAATGATGCATTTTGTGTGCTTCAATCAGGATATCTTTATTGAAGAAATCACTGTTTGATGCTGTGTTTCTTATAAATTTCAATCAAAGCATTTATAAGCTGCCTCTTACAAATCAACATCTTTCAGGGACAAAATAAAACAAAACGATACACAAATACACAGATTCCTTTTTTTTAAATCATGCCATTTGAAGAATTTACATAAGGCCAAAAAAAAAAATTCAAACTACCACGTAAACAATTATTAAGTCTGCATAAAACATAGTTTTGCACCACTATCATTAATAAACAAGATGAAATAGTTTATAAACCCCAGGAACCATGACTAAAATCTGATATAAAGATTACCATAAAAGACTTTTATTTAGCAAAAAAGATCTCCAACTCAATATCTTTTGTGTTTCTTTTCAATTTTAACAATTAATGCAAGACAGGGAAATCTTTATGGTAATGTTATAGCTCCTTGATTCCACAGTAACACCGTTGTCTGTGTTAATGAATAATTCATTCCCAGTTGAAAACTATATCATTTTTACTGGATATGAATGAAACTTTGAAGTGCAATTTCAGTTGAAAGAATTTAAGATTGTAAAGAATTCCCATAAACCATCAAAAAGTGCTGTGGTTGCAATATTACCTAGCACTCAAGTGTAATAGCTTTACAGAAAGCTCATGTGAGGATTCTAAATTTTGTTTCTTGTAAACAAAAAAAAAAAAAGGATATATATTATACTATATATATACGGTATAGGCTATAACTATAGGTATATATGATGATGTCATTTCCTTAGTTTTTTACACTGTGCAGTGACTACTTTGTCCTCTAAATATAGAAAACAGTCTTTTTTTTATTCCTAGCTATAGATTAGGACCTCGATGCTCACGGTAAAGAAAGCTGACATTTGCTCTCCAATGCTTTGTTTGCCACAGAATTATTTTCTGGTAAAGAATTCCAAAACTGAAAATGGCTTAAAAATATCACCAATATTTTAAACACAGATTTAAACATAGAATTAGGCTTTCAGTCCACTGCATCCTAAAAACTCAATATAGATGAAATGGTGGTGACACATTCTGAAGAAGGAAGCTAAACAATGTAACTGTCTTAAATTCTTCAAGAGCTTTCCTACAGAGTATCTGCCCTTCCTGGTCCTGTAATCAGGGATGGGCTAACATACATATGGGAGTGGAATTTTTTTCCAAACTGTAAGAGGCTAGTCACCTTGGCCAACATGTCAAAATATCTGGAAAAGAATTGAGTTTCTACCATATTGGATAAGCAAACAGTCAAATTTTACACATTTTTGTAATCAAACAAGTCACTATTAAGAAAAGTAATAAGAGCAAAATATATGCATTTCACCAAATGATACACAATTCAATGTTCAATATTAATCTTATAAACACTTATTTCCTTTTATTGCTTTGGTCAAGAAGAAGCTCACATTAAAATGTATAGCATAGTTCTAGCGTAACTGTATAAAAATACTTTTATAACCAGTGTATCTGGGGATACGTCTCACTCTGCCTTATTTTCTATTTGGGGGTTTTTTCTACTTTATTTTAAATACGTATTTAAAATTTTAATTATATTTTATGTATTTCTAAAAATAATTTGTTAACTAGGTAGAGAAGAGAAAACGAGAGAGGAAGGAAGAAAAGAGGGAAAAAAGAAAAAAGTAAGGGAAAAATGAAAAAATGACAGAAAAAAGTAGGAAGGAAGGTAGTGAGGAAAGGAAAGAAATGAAAATGTTAGTTAAGGCCCCAGTACTTGGAGATGTACTTGAAGTTGGTCCAAACCCTATTCTATTGGTGTTTGAAAAGCGAAAGCTTCCCAGCAACCTTCAAAGTCTTGTTTTATGTTTTGAAGACTAGTTTTTTAATGTTTTTCTCTGGCGCCTTGCTCCAGTTCCTTTTGTTTGCTACCCCACAGAACACTGGATACTTAGTTCAGATCCTTCATCAGTTTCCACTGGAAATCAATTTGCTTTCATCTTTTTAAAAAAACTTTATTGAACATTTCGGAGGGAATCTAAGGTAGTAATCAGATCATAGAATTTGGGTAGACCACAGTCTCACTGGTTCAGGTTCACTTCCCCAACTTCCTCTCTCCTCTTTCATCTTCCCCTCTTTCTTGATGTCAAATAATTAAAGGCAATTAAAGATCTCTTTTCTTATGCAAAACAGTTATTTCCATTTCTGGGTATAGCACAGGCTTACCAGCTAACTCCATATACACATACAGAATTTTCCTCTTCCTAAGAGGAATTATTTGCCAGTTATAAATATATCAATACATATATATAGGTATACAGTATACACATACACATATATACTGTATACTGTATATCTTATTAATACACATGAAATATATGGAAGAAAGAAAGGGAAGAAGGAAGGGAGGGAAGGAAGGGAGAAGAGAGAAAGGACAAAGACAGAAAGGAAAGGAGGGAGCAAAAGAGATGTGCTAGAGAACAACTCTGGAGATATAGATACAGCAATACCAGTGGAATAGAGAGGCAGAATTCTATAGTGGTTAAAATCATGGCTGTGTTCAAATATTTACTTTACCTGCATAATAGCTTTATGACTTGGAGCAAGACATTGAACTTTGCTATGTTGCAGTTTCCTCATCTGTGAAATTTGAATGCTAATAATATCCAGCACATGGGCTGTTAGAAATCTTGAGTGGCCAGGTGCAGTGGCTCATGCCTATAATCCCAGCACTTTGGGAGGCTGAGGTGGGCAGATCACAAGGTCAGGAGTTCAAGACCAGCCAGACCAATATGGTGAAACCCTGTCTCTACTAAAAATACGATAATTAGCTGGGCGTGGTGGCATGCATCTGTAGTCACAGCTGCTCGGGATGCTGAGGCAGGAGAATCGCTTGAACCTGAGAGGCAGAGGTTTCAGTGAGCCAGGATGGCGCCACTGCACTCCAGCCTGATCAACAGAGAGACACTCTTAAAAAAAAAAAAAAAAAGAAGAACTCTTAAGTGAGATAGTATATAAACATGCCTAAAATACTGTCTAGCACTTAAAAAGTCATAAATCATTGTTATCACAATTGTGATAATCATGGAAGTCACATTAGGATCACTACAATAATGCCTAAAGTGAGACAGGGCTGCAAATACCAGTGAAACACTGATCCTAATAAACATTCTATGTATTAGTTGTATTGATTAGCTAGCAGTGCTAAAACATGCCTCTTCACGCCCACAAACCACACAGGTACTAACACACAGGATTTTAACTAAATCTCAACCTGACTCTCTTGGTATCTCCATTGTTCAAAAGCATCAATCCCTGGGGAGTCTGGACAAGAACACATTCATAGCAGAACTGTGACCAGAATTGAAGGAACAGAAAATTGTAGAAGGATATTCTCTTCTTTCAAAGCTTTAAACGTTCCAATTTTCTTTTCTTTTCTTTTCTTTTTTTTTAATTTAAGTTCTAGGGTACATGTGCACAACGTGCAGGTTTGTTACATATGTATACATGTGCCATGTTGGTGTGCTGCACCCATTAACTAGTCATTTACATTAAGTATATCTCCTAATGCTATCCTTCCACCCTCCCCACAATAGGACACGGTGTGTGATGTTCCCCTTCCTGTGTCCAAGTTATCTCATTGTTCAGTTCCCACCTATGAGTGAGAACATGTGGTATTTGATTTTCTGTTCTTGTGATAGTTTGCTGGGAATCGTGGTTTCCAGCTGCATCCATGTCCCTACAAAGGACACGAACTCATCCTTTTTATGGCTGTATAGTATTCCATGGTGTATATGTGCCATATTTTCTAAATCCAGTCTGTCACTGATGGACATTTGGGTTGATTCCAAGCCTTTGCTATTGTGAATAGTGCCGCAATAAACATACGTGTGCATGTGACCTTGTAGTAGAATAATTTATAATCCTTTGG
>NW_016805531.1:2786568-2794626 GCF_001698545.2 Rhinopithecus bieti
TTTTTTTTTAAAAAAAAAAAAGGAAAAATGAAAAATAGTTGAAAAAAAGTTTTTTTTCTTTTTTTTAAGAAAATTAGCTTAGGTAGGCCGGGCGCGGTGGCTCAAGCCTGTAATCCCAGCACTTTGGGAGGCCGAGACGGGCGGATCACGAGGTCAGGAGATCGAGACCATCCTGGCTAACACGGTGAAACCCCGTCTCTACTAAAAAATACAAAAAACTAGCCGGGCGAAGTGGTGGGCGCCTGTAGTCCCAGCTACTCGGGAGGCTGAGGCAGGAGAATGGCGTAAACCCAGGAGGCGGAGCTTGCAGTGAGCTGAGATCCGGCCACTGTACTCCAGCCTGGGCGACAGAGCGAGACTCCGTCTCAAAAAAAAAAAAAAAAAAAAAAAAAAAAAAAAAGAAAATTAGCTTAGGTAATGTATAGCATACCAATAATAAGTCCTGCTAATAATTATATGTGTAATTATCTAAAAGGTTTTTTATTTATTTATTTTTCTTTTCTAGCCACTGTTAGCCCTGGAATAATTTCAGAAAGTATTGACTAGGTTCACCAATTTCAAATGCTTCTCTTTGATGGGAATGAAAAGGAATTTCTTAAGAGCTGTTTAAAGACAATGAAACTATTATTAATAATGGCTGACACCCAGAATCAACTCCATTCTAATTACCCAATTGTATTGTATTATTAACATTTAAGTTATAAAACTACAAAGTTATAAACACATTCAGTTTTGGAGTTGCTCTCCAATCTGTCCTCTGTAAATACTGTAGCCATGGCAGTACCTGCCCTGTTTTTCTTCCTATATTTTAATTGGCACATAAATAATTGCACATATTTATGGAGTAGAAAGTTGAGTAATTGATATCTGAGTGATTAATATATTCACTACTTCAAATATTTGACATTTATTTGTGTTGAGAACATTGAAAATCTTCTCTTCTAGCTTTTTTAGACTATACAGTAAGTTGCAGTTGAATGTATTCACCCTGCCATGCTGCAGAACACCAAGACTCATACCTCCCAACTAGCTGTAATTTTACATTTATTAACCAGTCTCTCCCTATCCTCCCCTCCCTACTACTCTTTCTAGGCTTTATTTACCACAATTCTACATTCTACTTCTATGATCTAAACTTTTCTGGCTCTCACATGTGAGTGTAAACATGCAGTATTTCTTTCTGCACCTTGCTTATTCAATTTAACATAATGTCCTCCAGGTTCATCTGTGTTTCCACAAATTACAGGATTTCATTCATTTTTTATTAATATTCAATTGGGTATGTATACCGTATTTTCTTTACTTTTCTATTGACATTTAGGTTGATTCCATATCTTAACTATTGTGAATAGTGCTGCAGTAAACCTGAGGGTGCACATATCCCTTTGATTTACTGATTTCCTTTCCTTTGGATAAATATGCGGTAGTGGGATTGCTGAATCATAGGTAGTTCTACATTTTTTGAGAAACCTCTCTACTCTCCCATAACGCTATACCAGTTTCCCTTCCCACAAACAGTGTATGAGTTCTCTTTCCTCCGCCTCCTAACAAGCATTTACTGTCCTTTTAATAATAGATATTACAACTGGGATAAGATGACATTGTGATTTTGATTTGAATTTTCTTGATGATTAGTGAGATTTGTTATTTTTTCATATATTTATTTGTTGGTCATTTGCATGTCTTATATTGAGAAATGTCTGTTCAGATCCTATGGCCACATTAATTTTTTTTTCTGTTGAATTGCTTAAGTTCCTTTTATATTCCAGATATGAATCCCTCGTTAAATGAATAGTTTGCACATATATTCTCTATTTCAGGTTTTCTCTTCACTCTTGATTGTTTCTTTGCTGTGCAGAAGCTTTTTTGTTTAATAAAACCCAATTTGTCTATTTTTGTTTTTGTTCCCGGTGCTTTTAGTCTTAGCCATAAAATCTGCCTAGACCAATGTCCTGTGGTGCTTCTCCTATATTTTCTTCTAGTAGTTTTGTAGTTTCAGGTCATACATTTAAGTCTTTAATACAATTCGAGTTGATTTTTGTGTATACTGATAAAAATCCAGTTTCATTATTCTGCATATGGATATCCACTTTTCCAGCACCTTTTATTGAAGAGGGTGTCCTTTTCAATGTATGTAAATGGCACCTTTGTTAATATGTGGATTTATTTCTCATTTTTCTATTCTGTTCCATCAGTCCATGTTTCTGTTTTTATATCAATACCTTGCTATTTTGATTATTATAACTTTGTAGTATATTTTGAAATCAGGTAATGTGATGCCTTCAACTTTGCTCCTTTTGCTCAGTATTGTTATGGCCATTTAGAGTCTTTTGTGGTTCCATAGGAATTTATTTAAATTTCTGTGTAAAATGTCAATGGCATTTTAATAGAGATAACATTGAGTCTGCAGATTGGTTTGGGTAGCCCACTCTTTTTTCCTACTTTTTTCAATACTAATTTTTCCAATTCATGAACATGAAATGTATTTCTATTTATCTTTGTCTCCTTTGATTTCTATCATTAGTGTTTTGTAGTTATTATTGTAGAGACTTTCACCTCCTTGGTTAAATTTATTCCTAGATATTTTTTAAACTATTATAAATGAAATTGCTTTTGAGTTCTTTTCAACTGCTTCATTATTAATATATAGAAATGCTATTCACTTTTGTTTGTTTTTTTCTGTGTCCTACAACTCTAAGTAATTTATCAGTTCTAAGAGGTTTTTGGATGAAGTATTTAAGTTTTTCTATATATAAGATCATGTTATCTGCAAGCAAAGACAATTTGACTTCCTCTTTTCCAATTTGGATGATCTTTACTTTTTCCTCTTGATTAAATGCTTTAGCTAGGACTCCCAGTAGTAAGCCGAATAAAAGTGGTAAAAGTAGGCATTCTTTTGTTCCAGTTCTTGGAAAAAAGAGTTCCAGCTTCCCCGTTCAGTATGATGTCAGCTGTGAGTTTGTCATACATGGCCTCTAATGTGTTGTGGTCTTTTTTTATGCTTAATTTATTGAGAGTTTTTATCATGAAGGGAGGTTGAAATTAGTCAAACACTTCTTCTGTATCTACTGAAAGAATCATATGGTTTTTGTCTTTTATTACATTGATGTAATGTATCAGGTTTATTGATTTGTGTATGTTGAGCTATCCTTGCATCCTTGGCATAAATCCCATTTGATATTGGTGTGTTATGTTTTTAGCATATTGTTGGATTTGATTTGCTGTTATTTTGTTGAGGATTTTTGCATCTATTATTTATCAGGAATATCGGTCTGTTGTTTTCATTTTCTTTGCTATGTCCTTGTCTGGTTTTGATATCAGGGTAATGCTGGCCTCATAGAATGAGCTGGGAAAAATTCTCTCCTCTTTAATTTTTGGACTAGTTTGAAAAGAATTGGTGTTGATTCTTCTATAAAAGTTTGGTAGATCTCAACAGTAAAGCCATCTGGTTCTGGGCTTTTCTTTCTTGGGAGTCTTATTACTGATCAATCTCATTACTTGTTATTGGTCTGTTCAGAGTTTCCATTTCTTCTTGGTTCAATCTTGGCAGGTGGTACATGTTCAGGAATGTATTCGTTTCCTTTAAGTTTTCCTATTTGTTGGTGTATAGTTGTTTTAATAAACTCTAATGATCCTTTTTTTGTGTCTTGGTTGTCATCGTTTTTGTTTGTTTCTTATTTTACTTATTTGAGTCTTCTCTGTTTATTTTTCTTAGTTTAGCTAATGGTTTGGTGACTTTGCTTATTTTTTTAAAAAAAAACTCTTTTATTGATCTTTTGTAATTTTTAAATCTCTCTTTTATTTAGTTCTGCTCTGATCTTTTTTTTCTTCTACTAATTTTGAGGATGATTTGTTTTGCTTTTCTTGTTCCCTGAGGCATTTTGTTAGGTTATTTATTTGATAATTTTTCTTGATGTAGTCATTTATTGCTATAAACTTTTCTTTTAGTACCACTTTTGTTCTATGCCATAGGTTTTAGTGTGTTGTGTTTCTATTTTTATTTGTTTCAAAAAATTTTATTCCATTCTTAATTTCTTCATTGGCCCATTCGTTTTTCAGAAGTGTGTTGTTTAATTTCCATGGATTTGTACAGCCTCCAAAGTTCCTCTTATTATCAATGTCTAGTTTTATTCCATTGTGGTCTGAAAATATACTAGATATAAATTCAGTATTTTAGAATTTGTTAAGACTTGTATTGTGGCCCAACATATGGTCTATCTTAGAGGATGTTCTGTGTGCTGATGAATAGAATGTGTATTCTGCAGCTATTGGATGAACTGTTCTGTAAATATCTGTTAGGTCCATATGTTCTATAGTGCAGTTTAACTTCAATGTTTCTTTGTTGATTTTGTCTAGATAATTTGTTCAGTGCTGAAAGTGGGGTGTTAAAGTCCCCAACTATTACTGTATTTTGGACTATCTTTCCCCTTGGCTATAATAATATTTGCTTTATATATCTAGGTGCCCCAGCATTGAGTGCATATATATTTACAATTGTTATATCCCTTTTGCTGAACTGATCTCTTCATATAATAGCCTTCCCTGTTCTTTCTACAGCTTTTGACTTAAAATCAATGTTATCTGATATAAGAATTACTACTCCTGCTTACTTTTTGCTTCCATTTGTATAAATGTCTTATTCCATTCCTTCCCTTTTGGTCTATTGTGTCTTTACAAGTGAAGTGGGTTTCTTGTAGGCAGCAAATGTTGAGTCTTGTTTATTTTTTATTCATTCAACTAGTCTACGTCTTTCAATTAGGTAATCTAAGTCATTTCCATTCAAGATTTTTATTCATAAGTGAGAACTCGCTCTTGTCATTTTGTTGTTTTCTGGTTCTTTTTTATATCCATTGTTTCTTCCTCTCATTGTTTACTTTTGTAGGTTTTTGGTTTTCTGTTGGGATAATATTTGATTACTTTCTCTTTCTCATTTGTATATCTGCTCTACCAATGAGTTCTCTAATTTCATATTTTTTGTGATGGCAGAAAAGTATGGAGCACTTCAGAAATTTGCATATTATCTTTGTGGACTGGCCATGCTAACCTGTGTGTCACTTCCACTTTAGTATAAGTTGCAGAGCAAGCACTGGTTTTGATTTGACTCTCTCTTTGTTGTATTAGGTCTTCATCATCTGCATATGGTTCTTCCTCTATCCCATACCATTCTGTGTCAGAACAATAACTTCCTCATCATAAGGTTTGTTTGCACATTTCAAAACTATCTTCAGTTTTGCTATGTTTTTGTAAAGTCTTTATTTTCTGTTTTTAAATCAAATTGTAGACAGCCAGAAATTGATACTGGAACTAAGGAAATTTACTTCTTCCACGCCCTCTTAGCTGCTTCTAACTGCTTCAAGGTTTTTCTGCTATCATACCATGAAGCACTGAGCAGGATGGCGACGTTTCTATAGACTATTCTAGATCCTCTTCTATCATTTCTATGTTGTTTTTTTTTTCATAATCTATAGCAGTCTGTTTATCTTTTTCAGGTTCACTTGTGTGTGAGTTATCTGCACTTCTGATTATGTGTAGTCCTGTTTTGGGAAAGGATAAAGGATACCAATAAGCATCTCATTCATCCTCAAGGAACAGAATAACGTTATTGCTTTCAAGTTGTTTTAAAATTTTGTTTGAAATAATACTAGTTTAGAGATGTAAGATAGAATACCATGCTGATCCCTACAATAATGCTGTTTCTCTACCTAGAATGCCAATGACCTTCACTATGGTTTGTGTTATTGGACTTACCCTTTAAGGACAAGTATGACTCAGAACTTTTCCTGGTCATCTGTCATAATTTCCCCAATTAACATTACTCTCCTTTCTTGCAAAGCATGTGACACTTGTTTATACCACACAATCTGGTATATGTGTTTTTACAGTCCATTTACCTTTCTCTGATTTTTTTCTTAGGCTTTGTTTTTTTTTTTGCTGTTGTTTGTTTATTTTTTACAAAAACATGTTTACAAGTTCCTTGAAGGATAGAATCATGTCTTTTACTTGTTTATACATTGTAATTGCATACTTAAGACTGTGAATCAAGTAATAGAGCTCAATAAACATTTTTTGAGTTTAACTGACAGAGTATCTATTGTTAACAGCAAAATTTGGCCTTTGGCTGATGGATTCCCAGAGAAACAAACTGAAGATGATTCTCCCAATTATCTTTTTCTATTCACAAAGGTAGTGTCCATAACAGAGCCACAGATAGGAGAGCTGCCTTTCTGTGTCTCCCGCATACTTATTTTCCCAATGCTAAATATATGTTTACCTCCTAAAAATGGTCTTCAACAAAAATTGCTTTCAAGTTGTTACAGACACGTTGCCTTTCCAGAGGCGAAACTGAGTGATTACTAGGGAGAACTAAAGCACGTATCATAGGTGAGGAGTCAATGTAAAAGTTGAACTCATGGCCCTGAATGAGTTGTTGGAAGATCTCTGTACAAGAGAAGAGCTGTGAAAGTGGAAAGTCATCCTACACTCTGGGCTAACTGAATGTGGTAAAATTTAATATTGTTGCTTCAAACATTGGGCTTACCTTGGGGAGCAGGGCTCCACAAAAACTTACTATAAATGATAGGAATGCAGTACAATTAAATCACCAGGGTTTCAAGACAGAACATTACCCAGGATTCTCTCCATCGCTACAGTAAAATTATGTTGCTGACAAGCATTTAATTATTTGCCACATGTGTGTCAAGAAATGGGCAATTCCTTCAAAGATCTATCTGAAACTCAGATATGGTAAAGTAGTGAAGGATTAGGTGTGGGTATTTCTAGAGCATGAAAGGAGAAGGAATACCTAGAATTGATGTTGATCTAGATCCACATAGCAGGCAGCAGTCAATCACACCAATAGTACAACAGTGTGAAGCCAAAGACCCTTTGTTTTCCCCAATTTATTTCTTCTCTGATCTCAAGTCTGTCTGTCTTCTGGATATTCATTTTGACCCCATGTTGCCTGTAATTTGTGTTTACATTTGATATGCGAACTTTTGGCCGCTGAATTGCCCCTCTAGTATTATAGCTAAAGCTCACCTCGCTGGGTCTTCCCACTTTTTATGATCTCGCTCAGGCTATGTGACCCCAGGTAAGACTAGCCCAATATACAGAGCCCCAAGCAGATCCTCCCAGTACTTCTGAGGAAGGGTAGAGAGGGACTTGGAATTCAAAAGCAAAAATTTGGTCCACATGTCATGGTTAAAGCAAGAGAATAGACATTATGTTGAGATTAAGCAGCAAAAATGGTCCATAAAGCAGTCAGGATTTGTTATTGCAGATAAAGGAGGAAGACCCACCAGCAGAAGAGACAAACCTATTAGGATGACACATGAAAAAACTCACCATTTAAAGACACAGCTCTCATTGTGAGAACAGGGAGATTCATAAAAATGGTACAAAGGACAAAGGTGTGCCGACTGCATGCTGCATAACTCTATACTTGAATATTCTATCTGGAGGGTCAGATAACAGAGAAAAGTCACTGAAAGGGTACTGAGAGCTATAGCTGCTTATTGAAGCCACTGGAAGATGATCTCCTCCAATCGTTCATTCATTCCACAAAGCAATCTGTGGTTATTTACTCATCACAGACTTCCCCAAGAAGAAGATGAGTTACTCAGGGACAAGCAGCAGCCTTTGTACATGACCCTGAACCTCCACTTTTACCCCCAATGCTACAGTCGACCAACTGGCAAATTGCCACTCCCTTTATTTTTTTATTTTTTATTTATTTATTTTTATTATACTTCAAGTTCTAGGGTACATGTGCATAACGTGCAGGTTTGTTACATATGTATACTTGTGCCATGTTGGTGTGCTGCACCCATCTCGTCAGCACCCATCAATTCATCATTTATATCATGTATACCTCCCCAAAGCAATCCCTCCCCCCTCCCCCCTCCCCATGATAGGCCCCAGTGTGTGATGTTCCCCTTCCCGAGTCCAAGTGATCTCATTGTTCAGTTCCCACCTATGAGTGAGAACATGCGGTGTTTGGTTTTCTCTTCTTGTGATAGTTTGCTAAGAATGATGGTTTCCAGCTGCATCCATGTCCCT
>NW_016805531.1:2798337-2819462 GCF_001698545.2 Rhinopithecus bieti
GAGTTACCCGATTTTCCAGGTGTTGTGTGTCTCAGTTCCCCTGGCTAGGAAAAGGGATTCCCTTCCCCCTTGCACTTCCCAGGTGAGGCAATGCCTCGCCCTGCTTCAGCTCTCGCTGGTCAGGCTGCAGCAGCTGACCAGCACCGATTGTCTGGCACTCCCCAGTGAGATGACCCCAGTACCTCAGTTGAAAATGCAGAAATCACCGGTCTTCTGTGTCGCTCACTCTGGTTGTTGGAGACTGGAGCTGTTCCTATTCGGCCATCTTGTTCCACCCCCTTGCCACTCCCTTTAAGACGAAATTGGTAACAGTCCGTTGTGGACTTCATTTTTTGCCTTTGTAATATTTTGTATCCTTCATAATGCCTATTTCAGTGCCTGCCACACAGTAAATACTCAACTAGTGATTACTGAACAAAAACCATGGTTGCAGAATACATGAGGTTATATCATGATGTTAATTATCTCATGACTATCTCTGATTGTTTTGAATTGGCATGAAATGAAACACACACACACCCTTTTCTCAGCTGAGCTGATGAGATTTTTCTTTTAATTTTTTGGCTTCTGTGTTTACTTTCATCTGTCAGCGTCAGGCCACATACAGAAAGGTTGTTCCTAGATTCAGGGTAAACATGGGCCGGGTTAGAGAAGTGCAACATGTACAACAGAATAAACTGCAACTTGGGGACACTGAGACCAGGCAGAGGGATATTGTTGCTTTTGTGAAATTTAAATGGTGAGTTTCAGGGAACTTTCAGGCCTAAATAATAGCTTCAACTCCAAGTATCCTAGGCACCTTCTCTTTAACAGTGGAAGAATCTAGAGTAGAATAACTGAGAATCAGGGAGCTTGATCCCAGGGGCCCTCCAGGTAATCCTAATGTTTTCCCTTCATCAAGTCAGAAAATGCTAATGAGTCTTATCTGATAAAGGACTGGATTCAAGTAGAGAGAGTGTTTGCTTCATATGCAAACATTAAAACAAGGTGGAGAACAATGGCTATGATGACAACTATCTTGATTCTCAGCAGTGACTGGCTAACTAAAGGGATTCTAGGAGAGACAAAGAAGTCAGATTGAATTTATTTAGAAATTTACTAAACACATGAACCTCCTGGAGGAAATTAAGTAAATGTCATTCAAAATGATAAAAACATGTAAATATGACTTAGAAGAATTTTAATTAGTAAAGTAGAATATAGAGTGTCCATGAGGTATTTTTTTTAACTTTTTTAAATCCTGGAGCAAATTGTGCTAACAGTTGAAGCTAGTGAGAAACTTTTCTATTGTATACAAATTTAAACTGGTTTTTCCCAGACAAAAGCTGAATCATTCCTAATAATCACGGAGTTTAAGATTGCAGGAAGTACCAAACTGGGCAGCAAAGAAAACAGACTTAGGAGTTTCTAGTTCTCTGAAGCACTTCGTATCTTTCCTCTGGCAAATACGTAATCCCTCAATCTGAAGATGGCTCTTTAATGGTTTTAAATTCAATGGTGTCTAAAATATAGCACTTCAGCAAATGTCATCGACTATTATTGTGTATAAAATACATTTTATGTGGAAAGATAGTGCAAATATACTCAAGGATATGTGGTTTTAAGACCACATTTTTTTTAGTTTTGTCATGGGTCTGAAGCAAAAAAACACCTATTTGTCAATAACTGCAGATGCGCAGTGTTTAAATGGTTTAATTGTGTTTGTTCATAAAAGATGAATTTGACATGAAAATATGACTATTTTAATACCTCATGGAAAATTAAGGCCATTTTTTTTCTAAATTAATTTCAAAGTTTAAAACTATATGTGACTCCAAATGATATTAAATGTTTAAAAAATTAAAATAGAAAATAAAGTTTAAAAAAATAAATAGCATTGTATTTTGGAATTTTATTTGGGAGAAAAAACTGTTTTACACTTAGTGGAGTGTCATCAAAGCTAATTTCACCTTACTTTGTGCACAAAATAAGCAAGGTAGTGTTCCATTTATGGATAAGGATAAGATAATGTAACGTGAAATATTTAGTTTATTGAAATCACTTATAGAAAAGATTTTTGACACAGAAAATCTAAGCATATGACAATAAACTATCTGAAAGTTATTTGTAATTTGAAGTTTAACAAATTTTACTATGAGCTTAACCTGACATCTTATATAATTAAATTTTGTACTTCACATCCACCTAATGTGAACTTCTCAGATATACTTTCAGTAAGCAAAATTGATTGAATTTAAATTTTATAAGGGAAAATTAAATGTAAATAAGGTTGAAGAAATTCTAATTGCATATATTCCATTGTTGTAGAACTCATTTGTATGATGGTGTCAATTACAAGAATGAAATTATCATGAATTGGGCTATTATTTGATCTTATTTTATTCTAATTAATGGGAAATATCTACACACCTTTTTAAAGGCAATGAGCCTGCAATAATGCACTCCTCTCCTGAGGCACTGACTCCAGTTATCTCCAATTATAAATTCAGAAGAGAAATACATAAAGCATCAGTCCGTGAGAGACAGGCAAGGGCATTTGTTCCATGAATACACTTATGTTTAAATTTGGACAATGTATGTGTTTGGTTACTTTGTTTCCGTCCAAAATCAAATCGATTTTGTTTTCAGTTGGAGCTCTAAAAGTAAATTTAAGAACAGTTAGAATGATTGGGAATAAATTTACAAGTAAGGGTACTGACACCATCAATGCAGGAGAGCTAGAGGTTGGAGTTAATGGATGCTATCTGGATAGTTACCAGGGAGCTGTGATAGATTATTTAAATTGTACGATTTTTAAGTTCATTGGCTTTGAGAATTCTACATGTAACCGCCACCCAAACACACTCCAAAATGTTCTGTCTTGCCCCTTCCCAATAATTTTCCCACTTCCCCTACAGCCAAGACATTCTGATTTCTGTCATGTATTATTATGCCTGCCCAGGACTTCATGCAAACGAATCATATATTATGGATTCCTGTGTCTATTGATGTGGCTTGTTTCACTCAGCATAATGAGTTTGTTATTTATCCATGTTGTTGAGTACATGAGTCATTTGTTCCTTTTTCTAAATATATCACAATTTGTTTCTCTAAATTTCTGCTTATAGATATTTGGGTTGTTTCCAGTTTGGGCTGTCATTAATAAAGCTACTATAAATATTCATGTACAAATCTTTTTGTAAACATGTTTTCATTTCTTTTGGGTAAGTATCTAGTAAAGGAATTTCTAGACCATAATGTAAATGCATTTTACCTTTATTTGAAAACACACCAAACAGTTTCTAAACCTGTTTGCTTTTCTATTTAATGATTACTTTTCACTAGTATTTTGATGATTTAAAAGTTTAGTTTATAAGCAAAGTTTACCATAATAGAAAAATTCTCCATGATTGGGCATGGTTTATTGTATATTAAAAACTGGTGAAGAGAATTAGAAGCCTATTACAGTGATGGAATAATGGATCTCTAAAGATATCTATGTACTAATCCCTGGAACCTGAGAATACGGGACCTTAAATGGAAAAGAGAGATTCAAGTTGTTGAAGATGGAATTAAAGTTGTTAATCTGCTAGCTTTGGGATACGGAAATTATTCCAGATTATCCAGACGGGCCCAATGTAATTGCAAGAGTCCTAGAAGTGAAAGTAAAAGGAGGCAGCAGAAAAGGGAGAACCAGAGAGATGGTGTGAGAAAGACCCCAATATTGTGGATTTTGAAGGTGGGGGAATTGACCATGAGGTAGGTGACCTCTAGAGGGCAACCTCTGGCTAGAAAAGCAAGGAAATGAATCCTCCCCCAGACATTCCCTATGGTGTTCCACAGCCCTGCCCACATGATTGTAGCCCGAGACAAACAGAGCTGCGATATAGTAAATTTTTGTGGCTTTAAGCCACCAAGTCTGTCGTAATTTGTAATAGCAACAATAGGAAACTACTAAAGCTTTGACAAGACCAAATGAATTAAAAATGTGATTTGGAAACTCCAGATTAGACATTGAAGATTCCAAATTTTAATTGCTCAGTATAGTTCTGGTGTATTTAGATTAGTGCACACACTTACCTTTTTTTTTTTTTTTTTTTGGCTGCCAATACCTAATTTATTTTTTTACTTTACTTGAAGGACATTCTGCATATCTGTTGATAGGAAAAACACAGTTTTGGCCTCCTGTAACTTTGTTTGGTGAATTTAGAATTCCAACTTGACAGTTATTTCCTCTCAACATATTGAAGATATCATTCCAGTTTGTTTTTCCTGGTTTCCATACTTGCTGTGTAGGTACCAGCTGTCAAATTAATAGTTTTCCTTTATAGATAACTGGTATTTTCACTTTGGTTGTTT
This sequence comes from Rhinopithecus bieti, assembly GCF_001698545.2. Lineage (NCBI taxonomy): Eukaryota > Metazoa > Chordata > Mammalia > Primates > Cercopithecidae > Rhinopithecus > Rhinopithecus bieti. Next base: position 2,802,676 of record NW_016805531.1, read on the forward strand.
ATGTGATTTTCCTATCTGTGTTTGATATTCTTCAGATTCTCTATTATGTATTTGGGGAATTTTTTGAAGTTATTATACATGGGATTTGGTTTTGTTGTTGTTTGGTTTCTTGAATCTAAGTACTGGCAGTTCTGATCCATACAGAAAGCATCTCAGCCAACATTGTATTACAAGAAATTGAGAAACTATAGTTGATTGCTGCCTAGGCCTGGGTAGGCCCTCTGTGGGGCCCTGATTCAACAGCAGCTTTGTGCCAAACTGCTCAACTGCTCTTGCTGACAGAGTCGTTTGAGGTATCCAGTAGAAAGCAACCCTGCAAAATTAAGACATCCATTCCAGACTACCCTTAAATAGGGTAAGCTTGCTCCCACATGCCCACACTTCCTGTTACTGCAGGAGACCTGGGACAGAGGACTGTTGTTTGACCCTATCTAGTGACCATTCCGAGCATGAGGATCTGGGAGTAATAAAAAACTTTAAAACTTTCACACTGTGGCTATGTCATTGAAGTCACGCCTGCAATCCTGCCCTTGAAGAGATCCATGCAGGTAGATCTCTTGCTGGTGCTCTTCTGTTCGGACCTTTGGTGACTGCCGGGGACAGTAGTTACCAACTAAGTTAATAGAAACTAGAAGAGTTACATTCAAAACAATCATCTCTTTGAATGTTGCCCTTCTGCCTTCTTTCCTTCTTTTCTGCCTTCTTTCCTTCCTTTCTGGCTTTTTTCCTTCCTTTTTTTCTTACTTTCTGATTTTTTTAAGCTAGAATTCTAATTACACGTTTTGAAACTCCTCAGTCTACCCTAAGTCTACTTTTCCTTTTATATCCTTGCTTTCTTCTTTTTCTGTCTTATCCTACTTCTGAAGATTTTCCCCACAACTCAACTTTGAAAGGACTTTTATTGCCTGTCAGTGCTCCAGAAAAAATCAATTATGCTAGGATTTCCTTTTTTGAGCCTCAAAAAATACTTTTCTCTCAAAGCTCTCATTTCAGTTTTGGGTTTCAAGGGGCTTGTTTGAAAGTCATATGATTAACATTGACTTCTTCCCTTGGCATTCTCACCTTACAATCAAAATTGTTCCTGAGACAACATATACTTCTGCCAAAATGGGGAAAAGCTATACACAGAGTACAAGAATGAGAGACAAATGATAAAATTTCAGGATTTTGTTCTGGTATTTCTCTTTTATTAAGTTCATTTATTTGTTAGATAGATATGTACTGTGTCTTATGTTTCAAGCCCTGTCCAGGTACTAGAGATAAACTCAACTAGATATGCTTCCTTATTTAATGGAGCGTACAATCTTTGAGGAGATAAGAGACTGGATAATAAAGCAATATCTATTGGTTTTTCCCTGTTACAAATGAGAACTCAGGTTAGTGAATGTGGTGATTGCTCCCTGGCCTTCTGTTTAATGGGGCATGTGTGTTTGAGCCACTGCCTTTGTCTTTGCAGTACATTGTTTTTAAAAGAGCAGGCACTGGAATTGAACTGCCTCAGTGCAAATGTCAGCTCTGACAATGAACAACTGTGTGACTTTAGGCAAGTTATACGTTGGAGTACCTGATTATTCATCTATATGATAAGGAAATAATGACATATTCCTCAAAGGGTTATTAGAAGGACCAAGTGAATTAATACATAAAATGTCTGACACGTAATTCATGCTCAGTAAATATAAGCCCATGCTTATAAGCCAAGTAAAACAAAGCTCCATCTCGTCCCTGGTCCAAGTTCACTTGCAATGTTGTTTCTCCTGCAAATTATGCAGATTTTCAGAATTGTCTTTATACGCTTTCAGCAGCATTTCTTTTGGAAGAAAAATCATATGTTAGCTACTCACATTCTCCATATTTTGGTTCCAAATACATCATATGTATACATGCAATATGTGAAAATTTTTCATTTTAAAATTGTTGTCATATAATCATACAATTAATTTTAGCATTGGTGCCCTTCTTTTCTCAGCACCCTCCTCCCATACCCTTTGAATACCATTTTCGCTTACTTGTACTATCTTTTATGAGTTTACAATTTGGAAAAAGGGATGCTTACTCAACAGATACCACTTTTGTTTTAGGGTGTTATCAATTGACATCAGCCAAAGGGCCATCCTGAAAGTAGGAGTGTCATTAGCCAAATATGAAAACAATCGCAGAAATAATAATTGTTAGCTGAAGCCAATGACAGATCTAAGATCTGTGCTGAGATTGGTGAAGTTGAAACTTCAAAGAATAGGCCAGGAATATAGGGTATCACGTCTGATATTACGGTGCAGTTTTATTCATGATTTACTCATTATCATTTTCTTGGAGAGAGAATAGTAAGTGTTTAACATAGTGGACTTTCATTGTTTTACATCCCTGATATCAGGCCACACTATGGGCATTCCATAAGAGTTACAGTGTTAACAAACTTCAACAAAGAGAAAAAAAAAGACAAAGACAAAAGACCAAATCTAAAGTGAAAATTTGCATCCTTATTTTAAATATGCTGTATATAAAACCAAATGAAAAAATAAATATATATTCTCAGCAGAAATTAGCTATGGGCAATGATGGTTAAGTGTTGTTTTGTTTTTAATAGAAGGTAAGGTAAGTGAAAAGGAATAAACGAGGGAATTAAATGGAGTTTTAAGATAACATAGACAAGGAAGGACATACATATTGTATCTGCAGCCTAGAAATTTGAGTTGTTGCTTAAAAAATGTGCAAACTTATAAATTAGAAAAATTGCTCTAGACAATTGGAAGGCACTGAAATTAACATTCTTTGGGTCCAATTTTAACTGACCAATAAGCATTGGGTCTGCCTTTCATGGTAGAGTCTTCTTTGAAGTCTATTTTTGGGTTTCTTCCATATATTTATTTGGTTTTATTTATTTATATTTATTTTTAAAGCTAGAGTGAGTTTTTTACTCATCCCTATAGATTGGAGAAAAAATATTTTTAATTTAAGCCCCAGGATATATTTCATCTTTAGATTGAAACCTGCACCCTTAAGGGTACTCAAGTCCTGATGTATCAATGGCTACTGATGTTGGCCACAAGAAATCTGATCAAACCTGTTCTCACACATATTCTGGGGGCTTATCAAGACTTTGATACTCAACTGACTTTATTCATTCTATCTTTTGATGCTTTTCAACATGGCTGATATCCCAGGTGGGGTTCCTTGGAAGCAAAGGTATATTCACATGTGCCTAGTTTATGGGGGAGCACTGTTAGTATCAACACCTTGACTGGAGTATTGGGAGCAAGAATGGGCAGAAGGAGAAGGTGAATACAATGCAGTTATGACCAAGGCCTTACCTATTCCTACAAAGAGCTCTGGAGCTGGGGCAGCCCTTCAGATTTGCCCCAGCTAAAGTCACTTCAGCCAGGCATTTGGTACTCCATATTAGGCCTTAGAGAGAGGGTTGCTGGTTCAACAACCACACCTCTGGAGCAAGTGAGGAATGAAAGTTTTAGCTGGGAGAAGAGGGGTTGAAATTTGGGTAATGCACCATGACACCCACTAGAGCTTATTACCATTGCTCTCAAACATCTTTATCTTCTTGTCCTCTATTCTCTTCTGCTCCAAGATCTTCCACCTCCTTTCTAATTTCCTTCTGTGTGCACCCTAGAAGACTTACATCTTCTCTATTAGCTCTCCACATTTACTGGAGCCTGCTCTATTGTCTTTTAAAATATTTATATCCAGAATGCTACAAATCATTGATACTTCTACTTTGCCAACTTTAGGAGTTTTGGTAACTTAGGGAAATGTAATAAATCTGTGGGAGGATTAGCATTTGAACTTACCTAGTTCCTGTTTCTTCATTTATAACTTAGCATAATAAAAAATATTTTTTCAATGATTTCTTCTCTTTCCACATATGAAAATTTTAAAACATACAATATATATTCATTTTGCAACCAGATCCTTTGGGATTCAAATGTGAGGAGAAAAGCACTGGTTATGGTAACACAAGAAAATAACTTTGGACTTCCATATATTCAAATATTGTTGTTTGTGGGTTTTTTTTTTGTTTTTTGTTTTTTTTCTGTTTTCTTACCTCCACTATTTGTAAAGTATGGACAATGATCTACAGATTTTCTGTGGATGATGTCAAATAGGTGAGTGTTTAGCTGGGAGGAAACTATTGATTCTTTATTAGGCATTTCCACGTATATTAAGTCATTTTATCTTTGCAAGATAAACACTATTATATATGATTTTCTAGGTAAAGAAACCTAAGCCTAGTGGGATAAAATGGACTCCAAGCACATGGAATTCAAATATGAGTTCTTACTGCTTGAGTGCTTTTTTGGCGGTCTGAAGTCTGAATTAAGACATCGATTCTTTGAGTTGTTCTATTTGCTTTATTTATTAGTCTTATAGGTTTATAGCAGAAAACTACAAAGCCTAGCAGCTATGCAACCCTTTGGAAACTAACCTTCCATAATCATTTTCCAAGCTTTTCATTGAGAGGTCTCAGTGTCTAAATAATGCATATTTCCACCCCCAATCATACCTCTTTATGCCAGCTTGGGTTCTTAGAGAAAAGAATGTGCCAAGACAGATTGGATCACAAGAGAGTTACTGGGAGAAACACCTAATGTGGATAAAGAAGTAACAAATATAAAGCCAGAAAACCCTTCAGAGTATCATAAAGGTCTGGCATCTGTGGAAGAAGAGAAAGTGGGGAGAATTGGGCAGGAGGAGCTTCAGACTGAGCACTTTTCTGAGAAAGCCTTAGCCAGGCTGATGAGGAATTCTAGATCAAGGTGATCTATTTGAGGAGACCTGCATGGGGCAGAAATGACCTAGCCCTCGTGCCTCTGCTCTGCTGAGTCCCGGCCTCAGTGCTGACACTGCAACAGAGCTGAAGGTGCCACAGACAGAGGTCACTTGTCAGTATGCCCTATAGCAGGTACTCGCAGTGAGATCTGAATAGTACACCTCTAGGCCTGCCAAATTTACATCCCCCTTCGCTATCCACTGGATAGCGACCTTTCAAATTTTTAATTGCCTAGTGCTATGCAGTTATTTATATTCATCTATAATATATTCCTAAAACACATAAAAGTTCTTAAAAAGTTTCAAAAAAGGTAGACGCTATAATGAAGAATTGTGTTCTTAGATAATTAAGATTAGAATAATGATTTTATAAAATCCATAGTTACGCTTTTCCCTTTAGACAAAATAACCAATGCCCTATTTCCAGCCTTTTGCACATATTTTTTATTTTGTCCGTTTCCTTCACAATGGATCACATTCTGCTCACTTATGTTGATTTAGAAGGTTTGAAGCTAAAGATACCATTTGAGTGCAACCCTGATGATTTTCATCTTTGCTTTAATTTTATTGTGTGTTTATTTTCTTTTAGGGCTACATCCCTTCTCTTTATTATGAGTACTTTAATTTTTTAAATTTCCTATTTTCATAAAGTTATATGAGTGAAAAGCAATACAGTATTCAAACAATTGTGAAAATACTGGTCTACCAATAAAGGTAGTAATTGATACTCAAGTGTCACTGCTGGCTGGCAGTCAGTACCACCACGAGACTGAAAATGTTAAAGGATTGATGAACAAAATGTCTACATTTAGAATATGAAATAATGATGTTTAGGTACATTTTTGAGTGCCTTTTTTTTTTTTTTCTTTTTTTTGAGACAGAGTCTCGCTCTGTCGCCCAGGCTGGAGTGCAGTGGCCGGATCTCAGCTCACTGCAAGCTAGGCCTCCCGGGTTTACGCCATTCTCCTGCGTCAACCTCCCGAGTAGCTGGAACTACAGGCTCCCGCCACCTCGCCCGGCTAGGTTTTTGTATTTTTTAGTAGAGATGGGGTTTCACCGTGTTAGCCAGGATGGTCTCGATCTCCTGACCTCATGATCCGCCCGTCTCAGCCTCCCAAAGTGCTGGGATTACAGGCTTGAGCCACCGCGCCTGGCTTGAGTGCCATTTTTAACTATTTGTCTTATATCTGGCTTCCTTAGGAGAGGAGCCTGAGATGTGATTCTTATGTGAATGATTTATTCAGAGGGTACTCTTGGGAGAAACCTCAGAAGAAGTGAGAAAATTAGGATAGAGGAGAGAGTCTAAGTAAAGATGTGATTTCACGTGATATCTAGCTTCAACCTGATACCACAGGACTTCTGAAACATAAACATTTGTACTGTCAAGACTGCCTGCCCTGTGGCAACAAGGTGGTAGAGCTTTATTACCACCACCTCCTACCCACTGACACACTCAGACCACTCAGTCTTGGGTTCGTGGCTGCCTCAGGGTGAGGCAAGCTTCTCACCAAAGGGCAAGCTTCTGGAGAAGGGTACAGATGTCAGCTGTTAGCAGCAAAACTCATAGTAGCAGTGAATTAATGAGTTGGGTTGGAGGTTGCATCAAGAATGTCTGCTCAACAGTGTTGGTCGTAGGAGAGACACACTCAGAAAAAGCTTTCCTATATTGAAGTAGACAGTTGTTTGTAGAAACAGGGCTATAGTACCATGCTAAATATCTCTGTTATTTCATGTATCCCTTAATTAATTCCTAGGCACTGAATTTCTTGTGCTTCTACTCTGAATGAATTTCGTTTCTCTCTCTTGGCCAGTTATCCGGGTTATAGTGTATTTTCATTCACTTTGCATTACACACACCCACACAGACATACACACACACGCAAGTCTGGGGCAAGTGAACAGTATTACATGAACATTCATTTCATCCATGAAACTGTTTGATTAACTGAAATTACTACCGAAAGACTTTCTTGCTCTACGTTACGGAGTAAGAAAAACAGTCTTAAGTTATTAAGTTTGGATCAAGTACTATTTTCAGTATCATTATTATGTTTCCTGGAAGAATCATGTAAATTCACAACACTGACATGCCACTTGGCTCAATCACCAAGGGAGATATCTTCTAGTGAAGCATTTATCCGGCATGGGGATCAAGGGAAGAGAAAGAAAGCGGACAGAAAAGCCCAGAAGGTTGTTATATTCTAACTGAATTTTCCTTTTCCATGGAGAGGACAAAAACGGTGGAATGAATGGTTTTGGTCACAGGTTAAAAGTGAATGTCTTAGATAATACAGTGTCACTGAATTAGCAGTTCTGTCTTTCTGTCTCCTTCCTTTTAACATTTGAGATTTCAAAGGTCTGTGAGAAAAGCTTATTAAATGAATTTTAACTGGAAAACTTCAATTTCAGTTCTCCCAAAATGGCATGTTCCGGCACTGTTCTCCTCATGAGCTCTTTATGTGGGAAAAGGAGACTAGTTTTAGGACCCAGGCAGTGATAAAGTAAATTGATCTATTACCTACCCCCTGAGGAAATTCCTACGGGGCTCTCTTGCTCTGGACTGCCTAAGTGTCTCATTTGTACCTAAAACAAGAAGTGTCATTTTTCCCCTATTCAAGATGTCACAAGCCCAATATTCTTTTGCTAAGGATCACAGTTATTAGTCTCTGAAGGTGCTAGCACTTGAGACCAAGTCTGAGGTGATTAAAATGCCTTAGCACTTTGAGGATCAGTGCCTTTCCATCACTTCTAGTCTCCAGCTGCTTCCCTGCCTGACTCGCCTTCTGTCTCTCATTATGATCCATCATTATCCATTTTAAGGTCTGTATAAGTCATGTGAATCAAGGAAAATTGAGAACCTTTGCAAAATACATTTCTACAGACATGCACCACTAGTAAAGAGATGGAAACACTGACCCAATCCCATTATGTCTCCAATTTTATAAATATGCTCATTTTGTCTTTCAGATACCTTCTGTCCTCCCTAACATGCTCTTTCTCTCTCTCTTTTGCGTGTGCATGCACAAATACACACATACATACAGGCATACCATCCATTGGCCTAGATGAGCTATAAAGATCTCTTGCCAGCTGAAGTTTTCGTTTTACTGGACTTACAACCATAACACTAGGAAGGTAATGCAGCACCTGGCCATTAGCTGTATTTGTGCAATATATAGCTTTCTGTCATTACTGCAACATATGCCCTCTCTGTTGCACACAAAGAGGTTTACTCTACAGTTTCACTAGGTTTACTCTCCACTCTTTCACTAGGGAGACAATGATCATGGCTCCCCAGCATTTCTATGAAGCTTCAAATCAGAAACACCCCAAAATAGCACCCATGAAGATCTCATCCAAGCAGAAGATACCTGGATTTTCAGTATTTTCTTCACTCAGCTACTCGGGAGGCTGAGGCAGCAGAATTCTTAGTGGAGAGTGAGATAGAGGATACAGAAAAGAAAGAACTGTGAATACCATAAGCGTTTCAAGTCTTTCCACCCTTTCTGGTGGATTTCAGTTATTTAAATCCCCCTTTTTAGGGTAGTCTACACTGCAGGCAAGTAACTCATTCATCCCCTTACTGCAAGTGAGAATATGAATTCACTGGGCTTAATTCTGCAACTCGTGATGAGGATGTTGTGAGGGGCTACAAACCAGAGACTAGAGCCTTGTGTGTTTAATTTTAAAAGTACCCCATGTAAGAGTTGGTTAGAGAGGTGTGGTCATAAAAGGCTGCAGGGAGGCAGACTGTGTGCCCAGATAAAGGAGGCTGCTTCATCTGGATGTGTCGAGAAGAGTCCTCAAAGCCTGTTTTTATGATTACCACCAATGCATGCAGTCCTACACGGATTAATTTTGAGACCAACTCCTGAGAAGAAGTGCCTTTTAGAAGAAACCCTCTCGCTGCTCATTTATTCCCCCACTGTCATCAAGTATGTGGACTTATATTCACATATTCTTGAAGCCACCCACATAAGGGGACTGACACCTGCCTTAACAAGAAACATACAGAATCTCCCACATGAGATGCTCTTTATAAAAGGTTCAAAGAAAGATAGTAATAATATGAAACCAATAGTTACAGAAACAGAAAGAAAACCCGTCTTGGTAGGTATATCTGTGACCAAAATGACTAAATGTTAAGAGTAAATGTTAATAATTAAGGCTTACAACAAACCAATGAATAAAGATTTTCGCTGAGCCAACTGACTGAGATATTAAATGAATACATATGTAAAAATACAAAATAAAAAAAAAATACTGCCTCTATTGTGCATGGACTTTTTTCCTCACTGTTTCCTCAGAAAGTAAATGACACTTTAAAATGGCTACTAGTATAAGCCGCACTGTGGCATCTATGATAGAAAGGAATATTTCATACATGTGGAAGTCCAGAGAAGAAATCCTTCCCACTCTGCTTCCCAGGAGGTGCCAGGATGTCACTAGAAAAAACCAGCACTGCACTTGGTCTACAAACCATTAATCCATTGTTTATACCTCAAGTATCCACACTTTTATAATCAGCAGCACAATTAACAGCAACAGAAATGGACAGGGAATAGGGTAACATGGTTGAGTTTTGGAAACAGAAGATGATGGATGTAAATGTCTGAAGATAGAACTTCTGTTCCTGCTACATGGAAGGTGGCAACCTGACAGAGAAGCTGAAACTGAACACTCTGCTTTTATGCCAGTAATCCCTGTGCTCTTTGGAACTGTCTCAACTTGATAAACAGATAAAATAACATCTGCTGCATTTCTTTTTTTTTACTTATCACTTGCAGAAATTCAGAAATCAAATATTAAAATGTGAAAATCACATGGTTTTCTAATACATTTACCTCATGTACAGGATCGAAATAATCAGAAAAATCAGTGCTAATGCATTTCTCCAGTCTAGCATTCTGACTCAGCGGTTCCATGTCCCTCCCTTTCCACTGCTAAATCAAAATCACACATACACACATACAAATCCATTTTTACCTTGAATAACATAAACAGTAATCATCACCCACCATTATTACAGAAGATTAGAGGTACCATCAAGGGACACAATCTGCACTGTACTTTTATTCATCAGGCACCATTTATGTGAAGGAAATTTAGATGGATAATTCCACAACCTGGAAATTATGGAGAATAGGCTTACTGCAACAGCTGCAAAGCAGGTAGAAGCCTGTTTTCATGATTATCATTAAACACAGGGTTCTATGTGAAGAGGTATTAGGTCCGACCGCTGGAAGGAGCTGCCCTTTCGAAGCTGTGCTGTTTCCTGCTCCTTCATGCACTGACAGTGCAGTGCATGACCTTATATCCATCTGCCTTCCCTTTTCAAGGATCAGTATCTGCCATACCAGGAGGCACACAGAATCTCCTATGTGAGGCCAGGCGTGGTGGCTCATGCCCATAATCCCAGCACGGTGGGAGCCTGAGGCAGGCGGATCACAAGGTCAAGAGATCGAGGCCATTCTGGCCAACATGGGGAAACCTCGTGTTTACTAAAAATACAAAAATTAGCTGGGCATAGTGGCATGCACCTGGAGTCCCAGCTACTTGGGAGGCTGAGGCAGCAGAATCGCTTGAACCCCGGAGGCGGAGGTTGCCCTGAGCCGAGATCGCACCACTGCACTCTGGCCTGGCGATGGAGTGAGACTCCATCTCAAAAAAAAAAAAAAAAAAAAAAAAACTCCTATATGAGTTAAAGGGATGCTTAAGTCCAGAGGTCCTCTTCATGGCTATTAGGTGGTATTTGGGGTCCTTGCTTTGTCCCACTCAATCATTTCATTTGCTTATTACTGATTCAAATATATTCACCTACTGAATTATGACTATTTTTTTTTACTCAGTCCCCTTAAATACAACCTAAGGACGACAGTCAAAATAAAAGTATTTTAAAAGTAAGCAACATTGTGGAGATATTGGTAGAGACTGTTGACTGCATTAGGAAGTCATGGAGGAGTCTATGTGCTTAACTGCACAGGTTTGGTGGTTAAAGCTATGGGAAGGGACGATATTTCCATGGGAAAAATTAGGAAGAAACAAAAGATAATGATTGAGTAAAGAACCTTGAGAATGCCTACATTTGGGGCATGAAAACTAAAAGGAGGTAGCAAAATGGCAGAGGAGAAATGCTCAAAAGTGAAGAAACAAAACTGTATGACCATTATTAAGAGATTGACTCATTCATTTGCTCATTCCTTCATTTAACAAAAGTATTTTGAGTTCATTCGGTGTGCCAGTTCCTAGTATAAGTGCCACGTGTGCAAAAGGAGACAAATCAGACACACTGCTACCCTCATGGAACTTGCAGTTTAGTAGGGGAGACAGACATTAATCCAGTAATCTGACAACTACATGCAAAACTGGAGCTGTGACAAGGGCTCTAAAGGAGAGGAATGTTGTTCTCTGAGTGTTTAATGGGGTGAGTGACTTGGTCAGGGAGTTCACAGAAGACTCTCTGGGAAAGTGATAATTAACAAATGAAGATAAAATGGAAGTTGATGAAATCAAGAAGAGGGGAAATATGCAGAGGGACTTCATGTATACTAGGGCCAGTGGGGAGAATGGGATTGGGAGCGAAACTAAGAAAAACTGGTGTGGCCACAGCTCAGGAAGCAAAAGTAAGACTCAAGGATGTAAGGCTGAAGCAGTGAGAAAAGGCTGGGATCGCGTTTGGCCAAATGGGCTGCATTAGGGATGGTGTTCTTCATTTTCAGAGCAAAGGGGAGACATTGACAGGTTTTATGTATGGGCCATATAATCAGTTTTGTATTTTGAAAAGAGAACTCTGCCAATGTGTAGGAAAAAAAAAAAGGATGGTTTGCGGAGAGAGCAGATGCAAGATGGTAAATTAGGAGCCATTCCTGCAGGGCTTACCTTCCACTCAGGCTTACTTTTGCTTTCTGATCTATGACCATACCAGTTTTTCCTAGGTTCATTGATGAGTCCATTCTTCCCACTGGCCCTAGGGTATGTGCAGTCCCTCTGCATGTCATGGTATAAGGTAATAAAAACTAGAATTAGATGCATAGCAGTGCATAGGAGCAGAGGAATGTGGATGCAGGGATTTTATAGGAGTTAAAATCAGCAGAGTTGGCCATGAAAAATATACAGGTCCACTTGAGTGCCATGGCACTGGTCAGGGGAAGGAAGAGTTTTGGAAATAGGGTACTAGCACTGATGCCCAATATTGAATAAATTAAGAAAGGAAACTTTGAATTGGGTTTATTAAGATACTACTAATTATTTCTATAATAATTTTAGTGAATTGGTGGTTGTGGAAGTCAGATTACAAGGGTTTTAAAAGAAAAATTAGAAGCAATGAGTATAGTTTTCTCATAACTATATTCATTTATTTAACAAAATTTTATTAAATTCTTATGAAGTAGACACCATGCTACATGAAGTAGGTGAATTGAAATCACATGATTTCCACCCTGTAATTTATTAGCCTAAAAAAGTAGTCAAGAACTCTCACTGTATTTTCAAGGTTATTTCTGCCTATAATAACCCTATGAGGTAAATATTTTAACTTATTTTTACATAGTTACAAAGAGCAAAAGAGGATAAATAATTTGCCTAACCTCACTCAGCTAGTCAGTCCAAAACTAAGATCTGAACTCAAGCAAACGAAAAGCTTTGCCATGCTGGAACCCAGTAAAAGAGACAGGTGCAACAGGTCCATCACTTACCCAGTGATGGTGCTAACCGAATTATGGGCAGAAACCTAAATGGGCATCAAGGGGTCAGGCACATGTGCTGGCTGTGGGACAATCAGGATTTGTCAAAACATCTTTAGATTCAGCAAACAGAAGCTTGAAGGGGTTGCAAGGTCAAAAGATTTTGATTTTTTTTTTTTAATGAGGGGACGTTTGTGGCTTGGCAAAGTTGTATACAGCACAGGCTCTGAAATTAAATAGATGTGAATTTCAGTATCAGTGATGTAGCATATTAGCAGTGTGACCTTGTCCGAGTTACTTAAGCTCCTAGAATCTCAGGTTTCTTTGATGTGTAAAATGAGTTACAAATGGTATTTCACAGCTCTGATGTGATGGTTGATAGTTTTGAGGGATGTTGAAATAAGAACACAAACATAAATTGATTGCCCCATAACATATACTCAGTAAATCTTACTTTCTCTCCCCCGCTCTCTTTAATTATTATTAACTTTTGCTCCCTAATTCCCCAATATGTTTTAAAGCAAAGATCAGAAATAAGATAAATATGTATATATATTTAAAAGGCTGGTGAATTTAGAGAAGTCAGGAGGGGAAAGAAGTACAGGACGAAAAGGTTTAGTGGAGGTGGAGAACAAATTTTTCTCTGATGTGGGAATAGTCAGTGAAGGTCAAGAGGATATTTGAGAAGTAGACTCCTGATACATGTTCTATGCCTCTCCCTCTGTTTCTCCTTCCTGTGTGCCAGCCAGCAAGATGTACTATGTACAAGAAAGCAGTATTGTTACTGTGGCTCTCTGGTTGTAGACCTGACTAATTGTTTTAGAGTAACATTTTTTCATAGCAAAAGAAAACCTGCTCACTGAAGAATCAAGCCATTGACAAAATCAATTTGTATTTTAGCCTAGTATTTATATTCTGTGAATTTGGGGATTTAAATGGAGGTTAAGGAATTACAGTTGTATAAAATATCTGAATTTTCAGGTAAACCTTATCTTTCTTCAGTTACCTACTTGTATTATTATTATTATTATTATTTTTGTCAAGAAACTCTGACTTTAAGTAAAACCAAGCAGGAAAGCTAACATCAGAAAAAAAGACACTTTCTGAGAAAAGAGGAAAATCTGGAGCTACCTGCCCTGCGACCACCACCATCTTCTGGTCAGTTTGATCCCTATGCTTCTGTTACTGAACATGGAGTATAGGGGCCAACTTAATCTTGGGCCCAGGGAAGAAACACTTCCCTCAGACTTTAGGACCAAGGTCTTCATTTCCTCCTTGGGCCCCAAAGATGTGGGGAAATGAGACATGGCTAGTCTTGTTCCCAAGATATCATTAGGGAAAGAGAGCAGAAAACTCAAAATGAAGTTCTTTTTTTTATATACAAATTAATTTTATTTTAATTTTACCACAGTTTTTCTTTGCTTGTTTTTTATGTCCTCATTTAATAAAAGAAAAACAAAATTCCATTTTCTTATTTAAACCTACAATTATGCTCACATTGAGCATAATTAAATAAACTTATAAATTTAAGCCAGGTACAGTTATACCTGGTTTAAATAAAATTCCCTTTATTTGCAAATTTTGGTCAAAAATATTCATGCTAAAGTAAAAGGTCTTCAAGCAGCTTTTCTAAACTACCTTGAGGCAATTAAACTCATCAATCTAGTTCCCATATCATAGGTTGTAGCTAAGGTCTCATGCCTAATTGAAAGTTCCAGCACAGGGATGTCCAAACATACTGTAAGGTAGATACCCTGCTCTCCACCCTTGCAGCACCCGCTGTGTGCTCTGCCTTCACCACTCCTTCCTTCTTGGGTCATTGGCTCTGGGAAAACAGTGCTTACACTCTTCCCTTTACCAACCCTGCCCCTGCCAAAACTGNTGTCCTCATTTAATAAAAGAAAACAAAATTCCATTTTCTTATTTAAACCTACAATTATGCTCACATTGAGCATAATTAAATAAACTTATAAATTTAAGCCAGGTACAGTTATACCTGGTTTAAATAAAATTCCCTTTATTTGCAAATTTTGGTCAAAATATTCATGCTAAAGTAAAAGGTCTTCAAGCAGCTTTTCTAAACTACCTTGAGGCAATTAAACTCATCAATCTAGTTCCCATATCATAGGTTGTAGCTAAGGTCTCATGCCTAATTGAAAGTTCCAGCACAGGGATGTCCAAACATACTGTAAGGTAGATACCCTGCTCTCCACCCTTGCAGCACCCGCTGTGTGCTCTGCCTTCACCACTCCTTCCTTCTTGGGTCATTGGCTCTGGGAAAACAGTGCTTACACTCTTCCCTTTACCAACCCTGCCCCTGCCAAAACTGTTATTGAAAATTTGGAAACATGAAAACCTGTCCAACACCAAATATCACTACTAGTGGTATTTCACTACTATGAGAGTGGTAAACATAATACTATATTTTAAAGAAGAAAATAAATCATTATCTGATCTTTGGAAAAGGTGGATTTCTCAGCTTTGAAGCAAAAACAGTAATTGTGTAGGAATAGTCCGATCAATTCAAAGTATATTTGAAATATACTTGAAATCTACAACTTCTGCTAAAATGAAAAAATAGTAAAACTTAAGTTAAAATCCTTCTATCAAGTACAGTAGACCAAAAGTGGTCTTTGTGTGAAACAGTATCGAAATGTAGAGACAAAACAAGTAACAAAGAAAAATTGTTTCACCCAATAGGTAATGATAAAACACACACAGAAAACAAACGTGGATCCTCCTTAACTTAGGATCCTGATACACACTGAACATGAGTTGAAAATGCATTCAATACCCCATAAAGCCAGAATAAAATTGAAAAATCGTAAGTTGAGCCATTGTCTAAGTCAGGGATCTTCTGTACGTGGGGGAATATTTTCATGCTTCTACACAGTAAGAAAATAGAAATAATGTTGACAAAGCTTTGGTATGGCTTTTAACTTATGTACAACTCTGTTAACTGATACAACTGATTTGTAAAATAATACAACATAAAGATATTCATATCCTTTGACCCAGTAGTCTCTCCTCTGGGAATTTATTTTAAAGCAATAATTCAACATACACAAAGTCCAAATGAATAGAAATGTTTGTTGTGGTCATATATAAATAAACAATACCACCAAAATATTCAACAATTAAAAATGGCTTATTACATAACATGAGCAGGAGATAATTTAGTGAGCCATTAAAATTATAATTACAAAGGCTTTGTAACCACACAGAAACAAATTCTAATAGAAGCAACATGTCTCTTCACCATATACCATGATTACCTTCTGAGTATGTGGTATTCATTCTGGGGAAGGCAGTTTGTAGCTGAACACGTGGGTGGTATTGTAGGCTAGCCGAAGAGCAGGGACTGAATAGACCTGAATGTTCTATAGAATCGAGGAAAGAGAACCGGAAGTTTGCAGGTGATTCTCAAGTTGCTGACAACTGACAGAGGTTTATGGGTGGAGGCAACACAAAGAAACGCTATGGAAGGGATAAGATTGTCAAGAAGGGATTTCGGAGAACATAATTATCTAATATGAATGTTTATTAATAGTTGTTTGCTATTGGTGCATAGCGTTAAGCCCTCCTCTGTCTTCCTGTCAAAACTGTCAGAATAATTAGTGTGGATATGTTCTTTAGGAGAACTTCAGAGGGAAAACACAGCAGGCTTAATGAGGAGTGACTAAGACAAGCGGTCTGAAGCTACTTCAGACATAATATTGATAAGGCCTTAGAAATTGTCTAAGTCTTTCCAGGCCTCCTCATTTGTGAAATGGAATAGTAGTGTATCTACTTTCAAAGGGTTGCTCTGAGGATCGCATGAGATAATACATAGAAAGCACTTAGAACAGTTTGTCATCATCAGTCATCATCATCATCATTATTATCATCAGACTTTGGAGCAGAGATGACTTCTATGGATTCAGGATTTAGGTGGCAGAAGCTGTAATCAGGGCTGTGAACCTGAATGTTGGTCAATATTTATGTTGCATCGAATCAACTTTTTTTTTTTTTTAAAGCAGAGAAAGTTCAATTTAGTATATGGCCTAAGTATTTAGTCTTCACTTAGAGATGTTTAGTAGATGATAATTAAAACGAAGAAATAGGAAAATCAACAAGGTTGAACTTCAAAGCAAAGAAAACAAATCACCAAAATTGAACAAGTATTAAATAATGAGAACCAGTAAGATAGGAAATATATTTGATCAGAAAAAAGGCAGTGACAACAAGCATGAAAGAGAAGGAGTAATATAGTTGTGATACCTAAATTTTATTTTGATTTCATTTTATTGTTTTTTTTTTTTTTTTTTTTTTTTTTTTTTTTTT
>NW_016805531.1:2821528-2836083 GCF_001698545.2 Rhinopithecus bieti
ATCTCCTGACCTCGTGATCCGCCCATCTGGGCCTCCCAAAGTGCTGAGATTACAGGCTTGAGCCACCGCGCCCGGCCTCATTTTATTGTTTCTGATTATGGAAGATAAAGCTAACAGAAACGTGATTGTTCAGAGAGTTGGTCTGAGATGCTAAGAAGTCAATATGAATGTTTTCCTGGAATTATGGAAAAGTGCCTAAAGACATTCTATTAAAGAGAGAGATAGAAAAGTGATTTTTAACTTGAATTTTGGTATTTTTCAAGCTTGAAACATTACAGGACTTAAGATAATGGAGGATAAAGGAAAAATTATTATAAGGTAATGTGAATGTATGATTATGATATAAATGTAATCTTTAAAAGCCTTATATATTTTCACTTTTTAAAATCCTTTTCAAATTCTCTATTATGTTTATAAATAGTGCAAGTATTTAATTATTCTGTGTAGATATTTAAACTTGAACTTCATGGATACAATTTTTCTGAACAGTGCTAATGATCAAGTTCAAATCTCTGAGCAACGGGTAAACAGGTATTAAGGGCTACCCACTGATTCCTAAATTCTATTGTTACATATAGGTCTGTTATGGATCAATGGAAAGAAAAGAGGTAGAGCTATAGAAAAACTACAAGAAATTTAAAATAATCCCAAACCTAGCTTATCTATATAATCTTTCCACCCATCTGATGGGAAAATATCACGCATATGAGCTTTATCCTTCAGCTATGCCCAAATTCCTTCTTTCTCCAAAAAATGCTTCAGAACCACTAGGTAAGCAACCACTGCAGGAAAAGGACACTTTAGCATTAAGTCAAACCTTTTGAGGTTAGCAGTGAGGTACTGACCTTCGATGGAGCCAAATCCCATGTGAGCTGACAATGTTTCTTGTGTTGGATGCTCTTTACAATAAGTCATTTGGCTTCCCAGTATCAAGTAAAGTCAAAAGACATTCTCCACCACTGTATGTCAGGAGATTTCATACTGGAAATTTCCTATAAAATAATTCTAATTAGGATAGATGTATAAATATTTCTAAGTTAAAACAGTGCCCGTGGCAGTTTGGGGTCACACATCTTTTTTTAAAAAGCTATTTTTCAATGTGCACTCAAAAGGAGGCTTTTCTTCTAGATGTGTCTATCCTCATACCTTCATCTGTGTTGATATCATCTATGTCCCTCTGCAAGTGTGTCCAGGAAGGGATGGTGTTATGAACAGCTCATTGATCCAGGATGTGCGCATTTCCTCCCTGCCCAGCAGAAGTGTCTGGACACCCAGGATGAGACTGGCTTAATGGTTGAGGCCAACTATTTGTTCTTAAATGCATGCACACGTATGTCCTCTCCCTACCATCAACATACACACTCAGAATGTTTTTGTAGATGCATTTCTCTTCCTACTGGTATTTGGCAAGAGACCAAAGAAGCTGCAATTCCTACTCCCACCTTTAGATCCAATCGTAATCCAAGCTCTTTGCATAGCTAGGGTTATAGGCATGCAGTGCACCCTGGGGCATGAAACTGATTACTCAACTGGAAATGTATTGAAGAGAAAGACAAAAGAAATGAGCACATTAAATGCGTTTTGGTCTGGGTTTTGTCTCACTGTGTAGAAAGCTCAGGGCCTGCTGGGTTTCCAAAGCTTTGTATAAACTAAATATTACTAGAAACAGTACATCACAGCAGTCATTGCTCAGTACTTTTTCTCTTTTTATTCAGTAGGGAAAACTTGTCACTCCATATATCATTTACAACTTGCTGCAGTGATTCCTCAAAGTTAAAAGATACTGTACACTGTGAATAAAAACACAGGGAGGAAAGGAAGTTCTGCACTATAGGATTTTCATCACCTAGCATTTCTAAGTAAAATGTATCTGACACCAGTAACAGAAAACATGCACTGAAACAAATGCCAAGAAAATCAATAATTGCAACAATCACATGGTTAAAAGGCATGTACTTATGTGCTTTTCTCTTAGTGCTGATTTTCATTTCGTTTTAAGATGTTACAGAAATAACAAAAAACTGTGTTCATAAACTGCAAAACATGCCCCTTAATCAGAATTCAAGTGTGGGGTATTCTCAGTCCTCTGTTACACAGTTGGGGACGTAGAAAAAGAAGAGAGAAAAATATGCCAGGAGAGAACTGTCAAAGAACCAGTTCCCTACACTTGTTATTTTACTCCATGAAAAGTCACTGACCATCACTTGGAAACCTATGGACTCTTATAGAATACTCATATTCCAGTTTTCCAGTCTCAAAAAAAAAAGGAAGAAAAGAAACACCAATTTCGAAGACATGGTGGAAGGGAATGAAATGAAAAAACAGAAGAGTGGGAAGATAATACTCCAAAGCAGGCCCTCTGATACAAAGTCTCAACTGAAGCCTACTTTTCCACAGGGGAAGTCTGAAAACTTAAAAGCAGAAATAGAAGAGCTTGAGGTCATTTAGTACAAAGGAAAGAAGTCTCATGCTTCAAGAGCCTCTGAAGGCGTCAGTTTATACAGCACAGCAAAATCATTGATGTTCTTCATGTAATGTCATTAGGGGGATAAAAAGTATATTTAGTACATCCTGCTTTAGCAGGTTAGGGGATGTGGAAGAAACTTCAGAGAGATTTTTTAAATGACATGTTTAAATTTTTAAAGAGATTTTGTAATTAGTTACATGCAAAGTCCCTTTATATGAAACTTTTCCCTCTGTGACAATGCCAAGAAAGCAAATAACTACTGTATGTGTTAGTTGCATAAATATGTTGTCATTATATTCTCTTTAATTAAGATGAGCGAATAACACATCACTGGCCTGCATTTATTTGCCTCTGTGGTGATGGATGAGAGTGTGGGTGGGAACAGGAGTCAGCACATCATGGAGTTTATGTTCCCAGCTAGATAGCCTGGAACTTTGTATGACCCTGAAAAGTTCATTTAGTCTTGGGGAGAGTCAGTCCTAAGAATTAGCCCTCTATTCCCCTGGTAATTACTCCTGTGTGTTGTCCGTTAAGTGCATTTACACTCTCAGAGAGCTGTACTCGTGGCTCCAAGGCTGTTCCTTCCTGTGACTCTGGCTCCATTTCTGAGTGGACTTGTTAAAACTTTAGTAAACTTTGTTTCACTTCTGAGACACCAACCACCTCAGTCCCAGAAGGAGGTGTTGTAAACATCATCCCAGATCCCCGCCCCGCCCTCCAGCACCAAATGCAGGCATTTTGTGCAGCATTGACCCCCTGCCCTGGATGCTTTAGATATGACTTCCTGAGGATTAAAAACTAAAACAAAAGTCCCTCCTGAAAAGCACACACAGGTTAAAGACTCTAGCAGCCTGCTTGACCCCACCAATACTATCCTCAAAACTTCATGGTCAAACCACTGATCTTCCTGAGGTGGGTGAATTTTCAAAAATTTAAAATGTGAGATTAACTGTGTTTTTTGTTTTTTTTTTTTTGAGACGGAGTCTAGCTCTGTCACCCAAGCTGGAGTGCACTGGCCAGATCTCAGCTCACTGCAAGCTCCGCCTCCCGGGTTTAGGCCATTCTCCTGCCTCAGCCTCCCGAGTAGCTGGGACTACAGGCGCCCGCCACCTCGCCCGGCTAGATTTTGTATTTTTTAGTAGAGACGGGGTTTCACCGTGTTAGCCAGGATGGTCTTGATCTCCTGACCTTGTGATCCGCCCGCCTCGGCCTCCCAAAGTGCTGGGATTACAGGCTTGAGCCACCGCGCCTGGCCTAACTGTGATTTTTATAGAAATCCTAATCCACTTAATTATTTTGCTTTCCCAAAAGTTGTGCACATTTTTAAGGAGTATGTAATTTATCACACCTAACATAATTTCACATCATATATATGTGTATATTCCTTGTATGTATATCCAATTTTTATATATAGTATATATACTGTTTATATTCTGTATATCAAATTTGCATTTTTGTTTTAACTCTTGATTTGTCTTATTCCCTAGTGACATAAATGAATTAATAGCTCTAAAAAATGGTTACTGAAGCATGAAACAGTGATGGAGATAAAAACACAAACAACAGTCCCTTCTGAATGGCCTTGTTAGTAGAAATAATAAATGGGACTTCATTTGTAAAACAGAATGTGAATGTATATGTTCTCAGAAATTGGACTTTTATAATGAAATCAGCCAAAGAAATGTAGAACTCTAAAATACATCATTATTTAAAAATTGAATTCTGTTGGGCCATGGAACCATTTTCTCTCACTTCACAATGAATTAGCTGTTAACAAAATTTAACAAATGAGAACATAAAGTCATTGAAGTTTTCCTAAATTTTCAAATAATTACAAAAATTTTCAATATATAATTTAAAAGGCTTTTAGTATAAACTTGTTGATGTTTTGCCACTGAAGAAAAGAGCACAAACTAAGGAAGCATTATCCAGAATTACACTGTTTAGAGTAAAAACAGACACAAATGATGGTTGCACTGTTGGTGAAAAGTCTCCAAAAGCAATAGCAAATTAAAAATAAATATTATACCAGAAAAAATAATAAGCTACTGGTAAAATTTATTTATGAAATGATGCTGTTGGATCTCAAAGATAAAAATGTCAGGAAAATATTAAAACATGTCTATATTGGCGTGTGGAGGTGTAGGGGGTATGTATGTGTGCACGCACATGTGTGTCTGTGTGTGTGTGTGTATGCCAAGAGAGTTAATACTACAATTGAATGGAATTACTAATTCTATGTGTTTTCAGCACATGTATAGGACAGGTAGGAAAAAAAATGCCTAGTGATTCCTGTTCTATTTTTTCACAAAACTCATGAGAATCAGAAGAAAGATTTCTGTTTTCGGAGTAGTTAATGGTTATCTTCTGAGGTGTGATCTAGACTGTAACAGGCACCTTTGGGACATGGCAAGAGACCTTTAGCTATGTGTGAAGCAGGAAAAACATGTGACACAGGAAAATAGTGTGTCTACAAAGTCAGTCCGAACATTATTCATTAAAAGAGAATAGACGGTGGTCAATAATATTCCTTGATCCGTTGTCCTGGAATGGCGCTGACCCAAAGAACTTTCTACAATCATGGAAATGTTCCCTATTTGCTCTGTCCCACATGGTGCCCCTACAGACATGTGGCTGTTGAGCATTTGAAATGTGACTGGCACAACTGAGAAATTAAATTCTATTTTTTAACTTAATTAATTTAAATTTAACTGTTAAGATATATCTAAGGACTACAGTATTAGAAAGCACATTTCTCTGAAATAGTAAACGTATTTGAGTATGATGAAATAACAACTAGAGTGAGTCCATCTTTTCATCATGCAATGTGAGGAAATGCGCTTCAAGTCAAAGACTGCTTTCCTCATAACTTCCCCTGCTCTCTGAGGGAGAAAGATTTGAGTTCCTGCGTTAATAAAGTTAAAATAACTTCATTTCACTGATGATACCAGTAGAGAGCATTAGTATGATTTTAGGTGGTTTGACTAGTATGACACTAAAAATTCAAAGGAAAAGATGATGATTTTAAAATTGAGAGTAGGGTACCAAGTTTCCTTTCAAAATCCAAACAGTGGTATCAATGACTTCCTTGTGAAGGATTTAACTTTTTTCTTAATACATATTTTCACTTTTGGGAGATAGAAATTGGCAATAGATGATTGAGTTTATTATTTATCACCCAAAGCAAGTAGAATGGATTAGGAAACCAACTGCTGTTGTGGTCTAAGTTGAAACATTTGAAGTCAAACTTTACAGTGTGATATATTCATTTATTTTACATCTGATGTGGCTCTGAAAATAGTCTTTAATGAGATATATTAGTTTTTGTCTCATAATATCTATGCACACATTTGAAATTAATGCACATAGCCAATGAAGCTGTAAATAGTTGCTCCTATTTCCACATAATATATAGTTGAAAGTCAGAGGGTTTTAACTCAATAGAAACCCACTACATGTAGAATGTGGCCACTTGGCTACATTGTCCATCACTGAGCCACATATACATTGTAGTAAAGCTTTAAAATGAATAGGATATCTGGCATAGATATGAAATAGGTAATACTCTTTTTAACAATCAAGATAATGTTTACTGTATAATTATTTTTAAAACCATTATTATTTTAAACTTATTTAACTAAAATGTGATAACCTATAATTGCACTAGTAACCCACTAAGTGGTTATTGGATTGCCAAAAATTTAAGAAACACTGCTTTATAACGTATTTAGAAACATAAGCAGAACTAAGATTTATTGTGGATTTTTTTAACCTTATTTTCCTGTATCTGCCATTTCAGGAAACAGCCAGAAATCTCACAGTTAACTTAAACACCTCTTCTGCCCACGTGTCCCATATTGTCAATACCCGTGTTCTACCAATTTTATTCAAACTCATTGCTTCATGCTCCATTTTCTCTAGCTTAGACAACTGCACCTTGATTCAGAAATTTATTTTCTCCCAGTTGAGTTGCAACAGTGGCCTTCTAACTGGCCTCTCAGTTCTCGTTCTCTTTCCTTTAAAATCTTTTCTCCGTATTATCACTATGTTTCTACTTAAAATTTGTTTGGTGTTTCTCAGCACTGCTTAAAATACTACTGTGGTTTGGTGAAATGTCATCTCTACTAAAAATACAAAAAATTAGCCAGGCGTGGTGGCAGGCGCCTGTAGTCCCAGCTACTCGGGAAGCTGAGGCAGGAGAATGGCGTGAACTCGGGAGGCGGAGCTTGCAGTGAGGAGAGATGGCGCCACTGCACTCCAGCCTGGGCGACAGTAGGAGACTCGATCTTAAAAAAAAAAAAAAAAAAAAAAACTGTGATTTTCTCTATGTTAGCAGTAAGCACTGAGAAATGAAAATGGTGAAAATATTCCCTTAACAATCATAACAAAAAAGTATATAATGCTTAGGAATAAATTCAACAAGAAAGGTATAGAAGCTGAGTAAATCTGATTGAAAGGCTGTGAACGAAGGAGAAATTGAAATAGCATACCATGTTTCAGATGGAAAAGATGAATACAATAAAACGTCAATCTTCCTAATATTAATAAGTGTACTTCAAGTCCAATGAAAATATTTATGGGGATTAGGATTTAAATTTGGTTTTCGAACTTGACAAAAGTCTCTTTTTAAGTTGATGAGAAAGAGTAATGCCAATAAAAGCAAAAGCAATAATAGAGAATAAGAGTTTACTAAATATTAAAACACATTATAAATATTCTGTGACATAAAGTTGGATGCTGACATAGAAATAGAAACCAGTGAGATCTAATGAAAAATGCAGACACAAATCACAATTGATGTGAAAATTTAATATATGACAAGGGTGATATTTTCAAAAGCGCTTACACAATGGACTGTACATCTGAAAAAAGTTGGAATGCTACCTAGAACTATAAGTAAAAGAAAAAATTCAGATAAATTGAGAACTTGAAAAAGACAACTGAGAAGAAGCTCTGAGATGATATGTGCAAAAATTGAGAAAGGAGAACTTTATCAAGACAGAAAATTAAGAAACTATAAAAGCTATAAAATGATAATATTTTTCTACAAAGTGATATAAACTAGTATATGACAAATATTTACTATATAAAATCCTAGTTAAATTATACACATTTGAATTATACATGACAGAGAAAATAGTAATATTTAACATGAGACCACTTAAAATTCACATGAAAACTAATGAAAACAAGCAAAACTCACAAAATAGTAAACCCAAATAACCAATAAGTGTGTCCCTAAACCCACCAGTAGTCAGATAAATGAAAAGTACAATGTCAATACAATTTTATATATAGTTTAGTTGGCACAAATTAAAGCAATAATTGGTGTTGCTTGTTGGAATATGGGAAAAATAACCTCTTAATTTGCTGGTGAACATATGACAGTCTTTGAAGAAATAATTTAGCAACAAAATCTAAATTTGAAAATACACATACCTTTCAACCCAGCAACTCTGCTTCTGGGACCTATCTCATATAATTAAAATAGCTTGGCAAGATATGTATACAAGGATCTTTATTACAACAGTTTTCATTGTGACATAAAACTGGAAGCAAAGATCACCATTAACAGCAGAATGGTTGAATAAATTATGGTAAATCCACATGATGGAATATTTTGAAACCATTAAGAAGAATTAATTAAAGCTACTTGAGTTACCTTGAAAGAATCTTTGTGAAGTCTAGCAGAGAAATTGTACAATTGGACCTAATTCTTTTAATTGACCAGATGAACTTGAATAGAAGATGAATAGATGAATTTAGAAATGAATGTAGAATAATAAAAAGGTGAATGTATGTTTATACACGATTATTTCAGCATGGATAAAATTCCAGAAAAATACTCAACAGTTGGTTAGACATGTCAACTTATTTAGTGGAAGAAAAGTTGCGAGTTGGTTGATTGTTTATTGAATAAGTTAGTAAGTAAACTAAAGGTGAAAGAAAAAGGTGAGGAGAGAGTTTAGATAGATACCTGTATAAAGGTGTAGATATCATTAAATATCTGTTTTAAATCAGTGACAACATGAGGATAACTTCTGACCTATAAATGACATCTAATTGGTAAATTAAAAAATTGAATACAAGTAATGTATATAAAAGGAGTATATTATTAAAAAAAGAGAAAGAAAGAAAAACAGGAAAAAATCCTATGGTGACACTCAGACACCTGCAAGAAAAAATCCAAATGGCTTACTATGCCATATAAAGTCATGCAAGAAAAGGGCCTGTTTCTCAAAATTCTCTTCTGCAGTATCCCCTGTCATTTATTACACATGCCAGTAAGTCCTGAAACACTTCTGGTAACACACAAGCACACGAAGACCCAAGCACACAAAAGATAAGTCATTTTGTTAGTTTATGCCTTGATTGTGTTATCTAGTATTGATCTTCATGTCTAGAATTGTGGCTGGAATAAAATAATAAATGCTTATTGAATAAGTTAGAAAAGAATTAGTGAATAAGTGGATGAATGCTATATTCTCAGCCAGGAACATCCTTCATTTATTTCTCCATTTGATTAATTCTTATGCCTTTTTAAATTTTAGCTTATGTGTCATCTCTTCCAGAGATCCTTTCCTGAACTTTCTTGAGAATTCTCTTCATATTATTTACCAGCACCTAGACATTAGAGTGCTATTATCAGGTTTCATGTTTATTTCTCCCACTAGTTATAAAGCAATTAAAAGTCAGCATCTGGAAGTGAATTCATTGTTGGTTCCTTATATCTAGCACAATGCTAGTCATACAACAAATGTTCAATTAATATTTGTTCAACTAAAGTTATAAACTGAAGAAAGTAGAGATGATTTCTGACTTTACAGTTGTAAATATATTTCCATTATCTTCTTTCAACATATGCCTCAAAACAAATAAATTTACAGTGTAGTACTTGACATAAAACAAAATAAAATACAGATGAAAAATTTTCAGAACTTATACAATTTCCCAGAACTCAACATTCAAGAGGCCAACCAACTAATCACATAACTATTTTTCAGTCAGTTTGAAACAAATACATATATACTTTTATTCTTTCCAACTTTTATTTTTGGTTCAGGGAGTATGTGTGCAGGTTTCTTACATGGGTAAATTGGTGCCATGGGAGTTTGGTGTGCAGATTATTTTGTCACCCAGATAATAGGCATAGAACCCAGTAGGTAGTTTTTCAATCCTCACCCCCGCTCCCACCTGCCATCCTGAAGTAGATCTTCGTGTCTTTTTTCCCCTTCTTTGTATCTATATGTTCGCAATTGTATTAGTCTGTTCTCACACTGCTAAAAAAGACATACCTAAGACTGGGTAATTTATAAAAGGAAGAGGTTTAATTGACTCACAGTTCAGCATGGCTGAGGAGGCCTCAGGAAGCTTATAATCATGGCAGAAAGGGAATCAAACATGCTCTTCTTCACATGGTGGCAGCAAGGAGAAGTGGCAAGCAAAAGGGGGGAAGTGCCTCTTATAAAACCATCAGATCTCATGAGAACTCACTATCATGAGAACAGCATGAGGGTAACTGCCCCCATGATTCGATGACCTCCCACTTGGTCCCTCCTGTGACACATGGGGATTATGGGGACTACAATTCAAGATAACATTTGTGTGGTGATGTGGCCAAAACATATCATTCCATCCCTGGTACTTCCAAAATCTCATGTTCTCACATTTCAAAACACAATCATACCTTCCCAACAGTCCCATAAAGTCTTAACTCCTTCCAGCATTAACCCAAAAATCCAAGTCCAGAGTCTCATCTGAGACAGAACAAGTCCGTTCCGTCTATGAGCCTGCAAAATCTAAAGCAAGTTAGTTACTTTCTAGACACAATAGGGGTACAGACATTGGGCAAATACACTTGCTCCAAATGGGAGAAGTTGGTCAAAACAAATGGGCCACAGGGCCCATGCAAGTTCAAAATCCAATAGGGCAGTTATTAAACCTTAAAGTTCCAAAATGATCTCCTTTGATTCTATGTCACATATCCAGGTCATGCTGATGCAAGAGGTGGGCTCCCATGGCCTTGGGAAGCTCTGCCTCTGTGGCTTTGCAGGATTCAGCCCCACCCCCACCCCCTGCTGCTTTTATGGGCTGGCGTTGTCTGTGACTTTTCCAGGCTTACAATGCAAGCTGTCAGTGGACCTACCATGCTGGGGTCTGGAAGATGGTGGCCCTCTTCTCACAGCTCCAGTAGGCAGTGCCCCAGAGGAGACTCTGTGTGGTAGCCCTGACCCGTTTTTCTTCCACATTTCCCTAGCAGAGGTTCTCTATGAGGGCTCTATCCCTGCAACAAACTTCTGCCTGGACATCCAGGGGTTTTCATACATCCTCTGAAATCTAGATGGAGTCTCCCAAACCTCAATTCTGGACTTCTTTACACCTGAAGGCCCAACACCATTTGTAATCCACCAAGACTTGGAGCTTGTACCCTCTGGAGCAACAGCCTGAGCTGTATACATTGGCCCTTTTTAACTATGGCTGGAGCTAAAACAGCTGGGATGCAGGGTACCAGTTCCCAAAGCTGCACAGAGCTGGTGGGCCCTGGACCCAGTCCATGAAGCCATTTTTCCCTCCTAGGCCTTAACACCTGTGATGGGAGGAGCAGCCACAAAGGTCTCTGACTTGCTCTGGAGACATTTTCCCCATTAGCCTGGCAATTAACATTTGGTTTCCCATTACTTATGTGAATTTCTGCAGCCAGCTTGAATTTCTCCCCAGAAAATGGGGTTTTCTTTTCTATCACATCATCTGCCTGTAAATTTACTGAACTTGTATGCTCTGCTTCATTTTGAATACTTGGCTGCTTAGAATTTTCTTCTGCCCAGTATCTTAAATCATCTCTCTCAAGTTCAAAGTTCCACAGATCTCTAGAGCAGGAGAAAAATGCCACCAGTCTCTTTGTTAAAGCATAGCAAGAGTCACTTTTGCTCCAGTTCCCAACAAGTTCCTTATCTCCATCTGAGACTACCTTAGCCTGGACTTATTGACCATATCACTATCCACATTTTGGTTAAAGCCATTCAACGAGTCTCTAGGAAGTTTCAAACTTTGCCACATTTTCCTTTCTTCTGAGTCTTCACAGGCTTTAGAAAATTTCAGATTTTCCCACATTTGTCTGTCCTCTTATGAGACTTCCAAACTTTTTCAACCTCTGCCTGTT
Source organism: Rhinopithecus bieti (assembly GCF_001698545.2). Classification (NCBI taxonomy): domain Eukaryota; kingdom Metazoa; phylum Chordata; class Mammalia; order Primates; family Cercopithecidae; genus Rhinopithecus; species Rhinopithecus bieti. Next base: position 2,833,156 of record NW_016805531.1, read on the forward strand.
TCCCAGTTTCAAAGTTATTTCTACATTTTTTGGTGTCTTTACAGCAATGTCCACTACCTGGTATCAATTTAGTTTATTAATCCATTCTCATGCTGCTGATAATGACATACTTGAGACTGGGTAATTTATAAAGGAAAAATGTTTAATTGGCTAACAGTTTAGCATGGCTAGGGAGGTCTCAGGAAACTTACAATCATCGTGAAAGGGAGAAGAAAACGTGTCCTTCTTCACATGGCAGCAGTAAGTAGAAGTGGTGAGCAAAAGCAGGGAAAGCCCTTTATAAAACCACCAGTTTTCATGAGAACTCACTATCATGAGAACAGCATCAAGATAACTGCCCTTATGATTCAATTACCTCCCACTGAGTCCTTCCCATGACACATGGGGATTATGGGAACTACAATTCAAGATGAGATTTGGGTGGGGACACAGGCAAACCATATCATCGTTTGGCTCCCATTTATAAATGGAACATGTGGTAATTGGTTTTCTTTTCTCATGCTTATAAAATAATGTGCTTAAAATAATGGCTCACAGCTGCATTCATATTGCTGCAAAAGACAATTTCTTCCTTTTGTATGGCTGTGTATTATTCCATGCTGCATATATGCCACATTTTCTTTATCTGGAATACCACTGATGGCCATCTAGGTTGATTCCATGACTTCGCTGTTGTGAATAGTGCTGCAACAAACATACAGGTGCATGTGTCTTTGTGGTAGAACAATTCATATTTCTTGAGGTATATGCCCATTAATGGGATTACTGGGTCAAATGGTAGTTCTGTTTTCAGTTCTTAGAGAAACCTCCAAACTGCTTTCCACAGGAACTAAATTAATTTACCTTCCCACCAGCAGTGTGTAAGTGTTCCCTTTTCTCTGCAACCTCACTGGCATCTGTTATTTTTTGACTTTTTTATTACAGCCATTCTGACTGGTGTGAGATGATGTCTCATTACAGTTTTGATTTGCATTTCTCTAATGGTTAGTGACATTGAGCATTTTTTTCATATGCTTTTTAGCTGTGCATATGTCTCCTTTTGAAAAGTATCTCTGTTCATGTACTTTGCCCATTTCTTTATGGGATTGATTTTGCTTATTTTTTTTGTTTAAGTTTTGTCTAGATTCTGGATAGTAGACATTTGTTGGATGCATAGTTTGCAAATATTTTCTCCCATTTGTAAGTTGTCTGTTTACTCTGTTGGTCATGTCCTTTGTTGTGCAGAAGTTTTTTAGTTTAATTAGGTCCCACTTATCAATTTTTGTTTTTGTTGCAATTGCTTTTGGAGACTTTCTCATGAAATCTTTGCCAAGTCTTATGTACAGAATGGTATTTCCTAGGTTTTCTTCTCAGGTTTTTACAGTTTGGGGTTTAACATTTAAGTCTTTAATCTATCTTGAGTTGACTTTGATATATATTGAAAGGAATTAGTCCACTTTTGAGCTTTTGCATATGATTAGCCAGTTATCCCAGCAAAATTTATTAAGTAGTCCTTCTCCCTGTTTTTGTTCATTTATTTTTTGTCGATTTTGTTGAAGATCAGATGGATGTAGGTGTGCAGCTGTACTTCTGGGTTTTCTAACCTGTTCCATTGGTCTACGTGTCTGTTTTGTACCAATACTAAGCTGTTTTGGTTACTGTAGCCTTGTAGTATAGTTAAAAGTCAGGAAGTGTGATGCCTTTGGCTTTCTTCCTTTGCTTAGGGTTGCTTTGGCTATTCAGGCTCTTTATTGGTTCCTTATGAATTTTATAATAGTTTTTTTCTAGTTCCGTGAAAAATAACATTGGCAATTGGATAGGAATGTCCTTGAATCTATAAACTGCTTTGAGCAGTATGGCCATTTTAACAATATTGACTCTTCCTGCCCATTAGCATGGAATGATTTTCCGTTTGTTGGTGTTGTCTGATTTTTTCAGCACCGTTTTGCATTTCTTGGTGTATAGGCCTTTCACTCCCTAGTTAGTTATATTCCTAGGTATTTTATTTACCGTGTGACTATTGTGTTTGCATTCTTGATTTAGCTCCCAGCTTGGACATTATTGGTGTTTAGAAATGGTACTGATTTTTGTACATTGATTTTGTATCCTAAAACTTTGTCAAAGTTGTTTATCAGATTTAGGAGCCTTTGGGCAGAAACTATGAGGTTTATGAAATTTTAGAATGTCAAGGATAAGAAGAAAAACCTAGAAAATTTTTTCTTCCCTGAAAGAAGAAATTAAAATGTCACATAAAAAAGGGTCAAGAATTAAAATTATTTTGGTTTCTGTCAGAGAAAACTGAAAAACAAAATATTATACATGGGGAATATTGTAAAGATACATTTTGTGCCAGTCGAACTTACCAGTCATGGGTGAAGGTAAAATAAAGTTATTTGAAGACATGAAAAGTGTCTCAAAAATTTACCTTTTCAAAGGAAATTACTAAAGGATATTCTATAAACAAATAAATTAAAAAGCTAAGATGAGGAGAGCATGACATAGGAAATAGAAGATCAAAACTCATTAGAGAAAAAAGAAGCCTTGAGAGTGATTAGTTTGAATTGTTTGGGTGAGGCTGCTGAGGAAATGAAACTGACAAGTAATCAGATAGTTTTGATGTCACAGAAAATTGTCCTGACCTATGAGAAGCTATGGGAACATGTAGCCATAATTCCAAAAAATTCAGGGAGCTGATATTAGCAAACCAAAGCCAGTAATACAAAGTAGGATGATGTATATCACGACCAAGGGGATTTTATCTTAGGAATAAAAGGTGGGTTGAAGATTCAAAAAATCAATCCATTAAAATTTAATACTTTAATAATTTAATCTTATTTAACCCTATGAACAGGCTAAAACAAAATACATAATTATCTCAATATATCTAGAAAACAATTTGAGAAAATATAAAATACATTTCTGATAAAAAAAGTCAAGAAACTAACAAAA
>NW_016805531.1:2836432-2928906 GCF_001698545.2 Rhinopithecus bieti
TACATGTATCAAAATATTACTTTGAGAAACATGAAATTTAATTAAAATAATGCCGTGATTGATGAACATAAAGAAATACACCAAAGGAAGTGAGCTGTATTTTGCCTACATTTCAAAATGTTTCTGAGTCCAAATTATTTTTGATCCAGGATTACAGTTTCAATATTGACTCCTTGCATTTAAGCACTACATACTAATAAAGCCTACTCTCTTACAAACCTCTAAGAAATCTAAGAAAAGCAAATGAGTTCCCCCCAAAACAGGATGTGAGTCCACATGAAATGATCAGATAAAAGGCTAAACCAAAGCCTATGCCTACACAGAGGGTCTAATCTGGTTAGTGGGAAAAGATGTGAAAAATGAGGTTGCTAAAACAACATAGGAAAATAAACCTGTTCTTCCCAAGCTGTCGCTTTGGAATGGAACTGACAAGCTGATTCACACTGTGTTGCTTTGATGGATTACAGTTTCATGGATTATTCTCCTCAGGAACATGTGCATTTTAACAAGCAAAAACCAGAAGTAAAGCAATAAAGATAGGATTTCAGGCACATACTCAGGCTTTTGGAAGAAACCGTCAGGGGCTTAAGGGTTTGTTGGATTCCCCCAGATTAAACAAGTAGGTAGAGATCTCCCTGGCCTGTGCAACATCTTATGGAAAGTGTCTGAACTAGATGTGAAAACAAAGGAACAGTCCACTTACTTTCCTATGGTCCAGCTACTAGAATTTCACCCCACTGTGCAATCCAGCATAACCAATATTTCATTTTTAATTTCAACTTGTAAATTACTTCTATAAGGGGAATGTTATAAGAGGCAAGTGATATATTTTGAGAGTGGCTGAAAAATCTCAAGACCTGAAATTTCCAACATCTGCAATCAAGTTTTACTTTCCTTAATCCATGCAGAACAAGGTATTTGCAGTGTAATGCAGGTAATTTCATTCATAATCATGAACTGTGTATTTAAGTAATCAGTTCTATGCATAATTATTCATTTTGGATGAAAAGCTGTGCCTAGCTTTTCTGGGGATACGTGCACATTTTTTTTTTTTCAATTTCAAAACCAATCATAAATGCCTTAAAACTTTGCTCCAAACTGATTTCTGCCCATCAATAAGACTTGCTAAGTGAGTATAAAATTGGTCATTGGAAGCCAATGGTGTGGGAGGGGATAGTTTTTATGGAAGTGTGGCTTTACTCTCTATAGTACCCACAGCCTATAACCATTAATGTGGCTGAATTAACAATAATGTTCATTCATTCTGTGAGATCAATAACTCATCTGCACTATTGGCAAGCCTCGGGATCCTACAAGGTACTTCCTATCCACCCCAAAAGTGTCTGGGCATCTCCAGACTCTGTCCACCTATGTCCAACGATGTGAATACAGCTTCTGCCTGCTATGGGCCCCCACCAGGCTGCTACTGGGAGTTGCCTCTGGTGGTTGGACATTTACCCCTTTTGCCAAACACTGAAATATCCTCAGTCACACAGGCCTCTGCTATTCCTTTGAAAAGACACTGAGTGCCCTGAGTATTGAACCCTCAGGACATCTCAAAACAGCAGACATCTAAAAAGTCAAAATGATGCTGCCTTCTTTCAGTATTCACTGGCCTGGAGCCATGCTGCATTCTGTGAAGAAATGACAGGTCAGTGCCATTTTCTGAGACTGTGGTCAAAGCCATACTCCTTGGCTCAAGTAAGGATGGCCCTCATTTTGCACCAAATTCACCATACTGCCCCTCTGACCCATGCTTCCTCTTGGGCTTTTATTGTAAGCCTTTCTATAACTATTACCATTCTTCCAACTACTAAGGTTCAAATTCTTTGAAATCTCTGTTTAAATTCTCACATAAAATCGTTCAGAAGGCGCCATTGATTGTTATTTGCATAGCCCTTCCAACTTATCATGGACTCATATGCTTACTTATTAAAAGCATATTTTTTAAAAAAGCAAATGAGATAAACACTGTGTTAGGAATTTAGATTCAAATTCAAATAAGATAGAACAATGATAAATAACTGCAATATGGTATGACAATACTTAATTTAGGCCCTTATTATTTCTCGCCTGCTCTATTTAAAAATTCTTGTAATTAGTTCTCAAACATCTAGACTTTCTCCAATCCAAATTGCTCCAAGAAATCAAATAATTTTCTTAAAGACTGGTTCTCAACCTATTCAATATTTTCCTTCTTAACAAGGAGTATCTACATTGTCTGTTTAATAAAGTCCTAAATCATTTGATCAGCATTCAGATACCACAAAATTGAAACCACTTTGCCAAATTTTTATTCATTTATTTTTCTGCAAGTAACCTTTGTTCTAGGTAACCTGGACAAGTAAGCATTACCCTAAAGATTTTGCCTTTTCTTTTTTCTTTCATTTCTTGACTACAGTGCTGTTGTTTCTTGCTTAGAATGCACTTTCTTCCTGCTCCTTTTAGAGATCCCATGTCTGTTGAATGGGGGTTACTTTATTCTGAACTCTGACATCACTTTGCTTGTCATCTGATACTTAATACATATTGTTTTATATATTGTTTATGGCCCCCCCCCATCCCCCCCAAAAAAAAGGAAATTTTTTAAAAAAAAAAAAAAAAAAAAAAAAAGACTTAGCACTTATTCCTCTTTGATTTCACATGCCACACAGTATATAAACCACATCACATACTCAATCTGTTGATTGCATGAAAAACTATTTTATTAGAAATAAAGCCCTTGATTTACAGCAAAGGTGACTGGATGGAAATATTTGTCATGTAAATCTTATTTTCTACTGACTTCCATTAGGTAATTAAAAAATTATGTTTCCATGGGGGAAAAAACCGTAATACACTTAGGAAGCAACTGGTCAGAAATGTGACTAGCTCCTTGAATTACCAAGTATTGCACACAAAAGACATATTAAATCTAGAGGTTATTAGCTAGTTATTTTTATTTCTTGACACCTCTTTCAATAACAATTTCTCGAATAAGTGAATAATTGAATAAAAGAGAGCCTCCCATTCAATTCTAGAAGCCTGTTTCCGTAAACTGTTACCTAACTAAAGCATCTTGCCATTAGTATCTAATGTGGGACAACACTGACAGGTCTTACATGATCCAGAGCTCCAGCAGGCTGGCTCACTCTTTCTAGTCTGCACTTGAGTTTGATTTCCCCCTCTGCCCAAGCCTGTTCCCTCCCTTTCCCTTGTGCAAGTGGGGAGGTCTGGTAAACATCCAGTGCCTTATTAATTTACTTAACATAATACATATTAATACAGCTTATTTGCCTGCAACAATTGATACCAAAAATATCAAAATGTAAGATGGGATTTGGAAGCTACTTCATTTGCTGCCAGCTGACAATGAGAACCTCATCGCTGGTGATAAGTGAGGCATACACAGGTTCTGGTGCCGAGTGGCTATCCAGTTTCCTTAAACTTGCACCAGGTAATAGGGTTACCAGTTCATACGGCTTAGTCATGCTCTCAAGATTGGCTTGTGTCATTCTCAGTGACACCATTTCCATCTAACAATGGACGGACACCTGCAGCGTTATTAGGTCTGTTGGATACATAAGACCCTAAGGGACAGAGCTGATTGCACCATAGCCTGGACCTACTATAGCGCCCCTTATTACCCTTAGCCCTACTCAAAACTAGCAGCCTTTATGTAACTCAGATTATGGGCTATAATAGCATTCCTAGATGTAAAACATATTGCCTGCAGAGCCCAGTAAGGCCTTTCCAGCACTTGCTGCTTATTTATGGTAGACAATGCTAGATAGAGTACTTTGCTTTTTATTTTGTTGGAAATATGTTAGCACACTGCTTACCACAGGGCTATATATTTCACTGAAGCTGTAGGAACCTGAAACTTTATAGGGTTTATCTCCCAATCTCTGGAGGACATGTGTCTTACCCAGGTTTCTAGTATATTAGCAATCAGTTGCTTAACCTACCCAATGAGTTTTCTGTCACTGACATAATGGGTCAATGTGATATTATACAGGATATGCAAACAGTTCATATCTCTTTAGACAGTATAATAACAACAAGAAACAGAGTTTAAGCAACATTATGGCAGTCAAGATGTCTGTAGACATTATGACAAAGGGAAATAAAACTGCAAATGAATATCAATATCCATTCCACCTATATGCAAGTTGTTCTCATCCTCTTTTCTAATATGAATAGCAAAATGTATTTGCCAAATCAATGGGCATATACCACATACCTGAGGGCTTGTTAACAAAGAACTGTACCACTTCTTCCAGCATAGCAGCTGCCACAGAGCTACAACTTGTTTGTGTTTGCGGTATTTGAACAAACCAAGGACTGTCTGTGATGGTTATTTTAAATTCCAAATATATTAACCTCAGTTATAGTCTTGGGGACTAGGCAATAACCACTGGGTGAGTCTGCAAACACAGTGAACCCACTTCAAGCTAGATATATCCAAGATTCCATTTGTTACTTGATCCCTCATTAGAACCTCTACTGAGGTGGCAGCACAGGTCATGTAATGATGCATCTGGGTTTCAAGTATCAACTTCCATTGAGACCTTTTTTTTTCTTTTTTTTTTTTTGACAGAGTCTTACTCTGTCACCCAGGCTAGAATGCAGTGGTACGATCTCAGCTCACTGCAACCTCTGTCTCCTGGGTTCAAGCAATTCTCCTGCCTCAGCCTCCTGAGTATCTGGGACTACAGACACCCACCACCATGCCCAGCTATTTTTTGTGTATTTAGTAGAGATGGGGTTTCACCATGTTGGCCAGGCTGGTTTTGAACTCCTGACCTCAGCTGATCTGCCAACCTCAGCCTCCCAAAGTGCTGGGATTACAGGCATGAGCCACCATGCCTGGCCTCCAGTCATTCTTTAAATGTCAACACAACCCCCTTTCCATGAGTTAAGTCACCTTTGGTATTACTATTAGTGCAATTTTTCTGGAACAAACAAAAAACAAAAGAATGACAATAAAACTCTTTTTTATGGCCTTAAAATGTCATTATGTTGCCTTCACACTTAAAGCATGCTTTCCATAGGGAATACCATTCCTGATTGTCAATTATTTTCTCTTTTGCTTTAAAGTTTTGATTTACATCACTAAAAACTGGCTCTATATCTTATTGTTGCTTGTTTGATGTCCCTTTTCTCTTGTTGATTTAAAAATATTCTCTTTAGTTTTAGCAGTCTGACCATGACTGCCTGGATGTGGTTTCTTTGAATTTCTTAAGCTTGATATGCTTCTAAGATACCTTTCAGAAATACAGGGCATATTAATTCCTTCCAGCAGAGCCCCCCAATATGTAGGTCATCTTGGGAGATAGCCTCATTTGAAGAGCATCACTATGGCCCAAGGTTATGTCCCTTCCCCGTGGAGGTCCACATCCAATAACCTATACCACTATGTATGGAGAGGTCCGAAAGCCCATTCTGTCTTCAGTTCCCCCTTCCTCACACGTACAGGGTTGGCTGAGGCATCTCACAGAGACTACATATCAAAGCTCAACTTCTATCTCTACACAGACCTGCTTCTTTTCTTTCACTTCCCCACATGAGAATCCCAAAAGGACTCCCAAAGAAACCTCCTGCAAGTCTACCAAAGAACCCAACCTTCAGTTGGGTTCAGAACATTCTGCAAAAGCTGAAGGTATGATGTGATTTTGGAGCTGGATCACCTACTGTCTGGTCATCAATAAGGAACTCATCCCTTGTGGTAGGTGGAGCAAAGATGGCCCCCGGAACAAGGTGGTGTTCCAATTATGTTAAAATGTTCACCAACAGTCAACTGGAATGCTGTATCAGCAAAAAGAAATGCAGTTTCTGCTGTGATAGATCAGGTAATTGAGAAATAGTGGGATAGACAGTCATGGATGACAAGGGACTAGCTGCCTATTCCTAAACTAGATTGATGCTTTGAAAAAAATAATAAAAGGCTAAATATGATAAATCAGTAATTAAATCTAATTGTGAAATCAGTCATTCGAAATCTGTCTCTATTTTCCCTTCAAGATATTGCAGCTATAACTCGGTTTAAAGTTGCAGTATAATCCATCTGGAGATGTGCTGGACCTCATACAGGAGGAAAGGAAGGGTTCGACAAAGCAATGGCAGGACTTCAGCAGGACACTTGCAGGAGCCAGGAGAGTGTCATGATCCTGGATTCTGAAGGTTCTTTGGTTAAAGGGCAATGAAAAATAAAGTCAGAAAGGGGAGAGTTTATTGATTTTCTACCACTCTCCTGGGATAGAGGACTTAAAACCCAGGCAAGGATGTCAGAGATGATATAGCCATATTGCTAGGCTAGGTTCTCGATGTATCAAAAAAGGTGACTTCCACACAAACTGAACTAGAAATTCTAGAATTGATATGGAGGATGGTAGAAAAAAGCATTTTCAGACTGAGAGAGAATGGCATGCTTGGGGAGATACATTGTGGAATGTAAGAAATCCCATCAGAGGACTATGCTTCAAAGAAGGGCCTAGAGAATACAACATTTACCAAAGCAATATAGAATACACCAGTTTGTTCCACATCTGCATAGGATATAGAAAGCCAAAAGAAAATGTTGCCTCTATCCTAACAACCAGGAGAAGTTGGGTAATACACAAAATCATAACAGTTTCTGAGCCCATCAGAGAATATGACAACAAGGAAGACCAAATTTCAAAGGTCAGTGAGCCCCTGTGAGGAGAGACAGGACTCATGCATTCTTTTGTGTTTGTCAGGACAAGGGGAGGAAAAGTAAGAGCCATAAAAGTAAATGAGCAAAGAAACAACTAATATATTAACTAACTCTTCAAGGCTGAGTGTAGCCTAGCATCCCTGAGAACCTCAGAAATAGCAGCGACTCCCCTGTAGGTTCTTTCCCCTGTGTATTAACAGGATTCTCATGAAAAAGATTGGGGACAAGGTCCAGAGACAGTACCCTTTCGTGATGGAAACCTGTAGGAGATAACTGGCTGCCACTGAAAGACCAGCATAAAGAGCTATTGCTTCTGGTATTGCATAGAAGCAAAGTATGTCTGCCTCTAGGAGAGGGATAAAGACTTTCCCACTATCAAGTCACAGGCAAAGATCCATTATCTTTGGATAAATAATATAAGAAAAAATACTCTGATCCTGACTGAGGAGCAGGAAACTCAGGATTCAAGCTGCTACAAAGCTGAGGTCTGCGTAGGCTGGACAGAGCCAGAAAATGCTCTACTGTATCATGCCCACCATACAGTGCAGAGCACAATTAGCCATGGGAAGGAGAAGTGAAAACACTATGAAACCCTAACCCACGAGACTTGGTTGCATAGAGCTGGCAAAAGACTGAGATTGCACCAGGAGAACAGAGAACACCAGAGACCACAGCTACTACGGGTATAGTGCCAAGTAAAAACTTACAGCAGTCTCCTGTCGTGTATGAAGCAATAGTATGGGCAGACTCTAATGTCCGTATAAAGGAGGGCTAATGAGATCTAAGGTGGCTGAGAGCTGGTGACACCATAGGTTGTGTTCTAAAACAAAGGATAACACCAATTCACCACTGTCATGCATGGAAAGTGTTGATAGGAGCAACAAAGCCCAAACCAAGGTCAATCCACCACCACACACGAATGTCCTAATGGCCCATTTCCATGTGTAAATAGCCTTTACCTCAGACTCTAGTGTTCCTTTATGTACAACATGAAGCATTTAATAAAAAACTATGAGACTCCCAAAAAAATCGAGGGAAAAAAATACATTGTGACAAAATAAAGCATAAGAAAAAACTCAAGAGATGACCCTGGTATGGTATCTAGAAGACAGGGACTTAAAAACAAAAGCTATGATTAACATGTTAAAGTAATTCATGGAGTAGGTGGACAAAATGCATAATAAGATGTAGGATTTCAACACACAGAGAAATTACAAGAGAGACAAATGAAACTATAACAACAAAAATATTATCAAAGATAAATAATTCTCTCAGTGTGCAGAAGTAACACCGGAGGTATCTGATAAAAGAATCATTGAACTTGAAGATAGATCAATAAAAATCATCTAAACGGAAACACAAAGGGAAATAGTGGAAAAGAGTATTCAGTAGCTGTTGTACAATATAAAATAGTTTATGTGTAACTAAAGTTGCAGAACAAGAATAGAGAATAGGACAGAAAAATATTTTAAAATATAATGACCAATTAAAAAAAGAAAAAGCTCTACATGTCCAAGAAGTCCAGAGAATCCCAAGGATAAAAAACCAGAAACACACACACTCATGCATATCATAATCAAACAGCTGAAAAGCAGAAACAGAAAAAAAATCTTTAAGGCAACCAAGTAAAAAGAAACACACATACAGAAGGGTAAAAATGAAAATTACAGCATACCTTTCAGAATTTTGAAAACATGGAGTTATATCTTAAGTGTTGCAGAATTTAAAAGCAAACAAACACTGTCAACCCAGAATTAAACATTTGGACAGCATAAAGACAACATAAAGACTTTTTTTTATTGAAACAGAAGATGAGACAATTCACCACAGCAGACAAGAAATGCTGAAGAAAGCTTTTCAGGGACGAGTTGTATGAGACCAAATGACAATAAATTAGGATATATACCAAGAAATGAAGAATGCCACAAATAGTGAAAGTAAGAAAATAAATCTAAAAGATAATTTCTTTATATTTAATAACTAAAACAATAAGTGACTATACTAACGTGTATTTTGGTAATCAGTTAGTTGTAGAATTTATGTTAACAGTAACAAATGAAGACAAGCTATTCTACATGCTTTACACTATATTTCCCATGGCGTAATATTATTGAAGATAGGCTAGGTTAAGTTAAAAATGTGAATATAACCTCTAAAGCAGCAAATAAAAAGTTAGAAAGACTATAATTACTAAGCCTAGTGGAGATGGAATGGAAAATTGATTATATTCTATCCAAAATCAGGCAAGAAAAAAATGAACAAAGAACAGATGGGACAAATAAAAAGCAATAGCAATATGGCAGACTTACCGGTAATGAATTAAATGTAAGTGGCTAACCTTTATTTGAGATACAAAGAATGGCAGACTGGATACAAATAAAAGCAGGACAAAACTACATGGTATCTACAATAAATGCATTTTAGATAGAGAGAAAGTAAGATCTGAAAAATGGAGTAATATAAAAACACTGATTAAAGACACTTTGACTCTATTAAAATCAGAGAAAGTAAACTTCAAAGAAAGAAATATTACCAGGGATACAGAGGGCATCACAAATGATAAAAGTGTCAATTCATGAAGAAGACACACATAGAAGTCCTAAATATATCTGCCTCTAATAACGGATATTTAAAATGCACAAAACAAAAATCAATAGAACTGAAAGGAAGAATAGGCAAATTCACAATTATGGCTGAAAATTTCAGCATCTGCTTTCAATAAGTTAAAGAATAAAAACTCCAGAAAATCAGCAGAGACATAGAGGACTCAAACCACCGTATCAACCAAACTGACATAATTGATATTTATAGAAAATCCTACACTATAGTAAAATTCATGTTTTTTATAAGTGCATAAGGAACATTCCTCAAGAGTGACCCATATTCTGGGTCAGAAAACAAGTCTTAATAATTTTAAAATAATTGAAGTCATATATCCCTGTTAGGCTCTTTGACATAACAGAATTAAACTAGAAATTGATTACAAAAAAGAGTTGGAAAATGTCTACATAGTTGATAATTAACACAAGCATAAATGACAACTCTGAGTCATTTGCACTTTTCTTAGAATTGTGTAAATTCTAAGACAATTGTGTTGAATTAAAAAAAAAAAATAGAAGGGAAGTTAGAAAATATTTGGAATGCAGCCGAGCACAGTGGCTCACACCTGTAATCCCAGCAGTTTGGGAGGCTGAGGCAGGAGAATCATGAGGTCAGGAGATCGAGACCGTCTTGGCCAAAGTGGTGAAACCCCTTCTCTACTAAAAAACAAAAAGTTAGCCAGGCTATGGTGGCACTTGCCTAAAATCCCAGCTGCTTGGGAGGCTGAGGCAGGGAAATTGCTTGAACCCGGGAGGCGGAGGTTGCAGTGAGCTGAGATTGCGCCACTGCACTCCAGCCTGGCGACAGAGCAAGACTCTGTCTCAAGAAAAGAAAATATTTGGAATGCAATAAAGATAAAAATACACATATCATTATTTGGAAGATACAGCTAAAATGCGTTCAGATAAAAATTTATAGTATTAAATGTTTACATTAAAAATAAGACTATTTGACATCAGTAATCTAAGTTTCTATTATGATAAAGTAAGTTAGATTCAATAAGCAATGGGAAGAAAAAATAAAGCAGAAATCAGTGAACTGACACACATGCGCACACACGCGCGCGTGCGCACACACACAGAGAAAGAGACTGAGACTGCCAATGAAAGAAAGAAAAATTCCAGCCAGAGAGAGTGATTGGAAAACATTAAGATATGAATTACCGATATTATGAATGAAAGGACTCATTAAAGATCCTACAAATTAAAAGGATATTAATGGAATATTTAAAATTTTATGCCTATAAATTTAACAGCTTAGATTAGTTAAAGAAATTCATTGAAAGATACGAAATCACCAATGTTCATTCAGGAAAAATAGATATCCTGCATAGCCCCGCATCAAAGACAATGTGTGATTAAAATTGTCTCCACAAAGAGCATTTCACTGGTAAACACTTAAGGAACAAATAATACCATTTCTAAACGAGTTCTTCTAGAAAAGAAAACAGCAGGGAATCCTTTTGACATAGTGTACAAAGCCTGCATTACCCTGACACTGAAACCAGACAAAGATTTGTAAGTAATAAAATTCACTATATCATTAATAAATAGGCGTAAAACAATCCTTACCAAAATAAAAGAAAATCTAGTTATGACTAAAAATATAATCAAGTATGATGTATCCTACAATTTGCAACATTGTTTTCACATTTGAAAAAATCAATGCTCAAAGCACTGTATTGGCAGACTTTAAAAGAAAAACAAAGTCATACAATTGTCTAAATCGACAAAGAAAAAATGTACAGGAAAAAATTGTAAAATTCTACATCCATTCATGAAAAAAATTCTTATCAAATGAGTACTAGAGGGAACATCTTCTGTTTCACTTGGTTTCCTGTGTTACACTGTGAATGCTAAATTCAGGAGTTAGTAAATATCCAAAGATGAAATTACATAGTTAAATGTGGGCTGCTTTCTCTTTGGTTCCTTTTTCTCTGTGATCTTGATTCTCAAGTTCTAGCTTAAGTGTCAGTTTTTGCCTCCTCAGCCCAGAGTGACTGTCCCAAGCTTCAGGTCACCCCTGCCTGGCTTCTATAGAGCTGGTTGTATATTGGCAAATGTCATGAAAAGAAAAAGAGCGAAGGCAAGTTATAGCATTCACATCACCTCCACATATAGCCCCACCGTGCCCGCATCTCTCCAAGATCTCCCTTCAAGCCCTCACCACCTCCTTTTGCTCTGTTATGCCTCCAAATATCTGTTTTCTAAATTTATTCCACATTTACAGTTTTTATTTCTCAGTAGAGAGGTTAGTTTAATACAAGTTACTTACTACATCATAGTTGGAAACAGAAGTCTGTCTTTACTTACATTTATAGTCTCCTATTTTAGACATTTTTATAAAGCTTATTTTATATTATGTGTAATACTTTCAATATTCGAACTTTTAGGGGGCCTGATTTTCAAGTTGTTATTGCCGTTGTGTTTTGTTTTGTTTTTGACTGCTCTCTTTTGATCATGGAGACCTACCCCTGACCAACCCCCAGACTACCCATTTATTTTCTTACTATAAGCTTCTCTTCCTTTGAGATGTAGGCTGAGGGTTGTCTACTCAACAAATGATTGGCATTTACTTCTACCACACATCTGGAGTACTACTATACTAGGAAGATTTGAAATTAAAATCTTTATATCTTAAAGCAGCTTTTGCTGGTTTAAGTGTCAATTTGGTAACTAGTGTAAATTTGGTGTACAAATCTATGTGAGAGTTTATTGTAGTTGTAGTTTTCCAAAGCAATTTTTTTTTGTTTCCTCTGCAAAAAATAAAGAATGAAAGAAAATGGTTTGAGACGGATTTTCTAAATGGTTTCCTGGGAAGAAAAGCAGTCTGGTTTATTTCTAGATGACCTTATGCCAAAATACACCCATTGGAAGTTCTAGCCTAATGCCAAGATAGAGTGATGTTTTCTTAGATTTCCTACCTGAATTTGGTCCTGGGCATTGCCTCATGTCTTCTGGGAGACTGTGAAAGCCCAGTATTAAGTTTGTTTAGATTTGGTAAGTGTCTTCAAGGTGAAACTCAAATTCACTTTCCTCTTCATCCCTCTAGGTTCTCAGGTTTTCTGAGTTTTTGATTGCTTATATTCTTTTTCTTATTGACATCCCTTTACTATATTTTTTAAAGTTGAATTTAAAATACTTTGTCCATGGTGTTTAGTTGTTTTTAAGGGAAGAGTTGGGAAAAATCTGTAGACCTCTTGACTTCAAGAAACAGATGTATATAGTCAGTTTCACATATATTACTTTACTTGATTGTCATGATTACTTATGGATAGATGTCATTATTATTGACATCACACAGGTAAGGACACGGTCATCCAAAGAGAGTGACTTACCCTGAATCCACTCTCAGAACGCAACAGAGCTTTTCTTCAAATCAGATTTTCTGACACTAAACCCCATATTCTTTTCATGAGACCTTATTGCATATTGTTCCGCCTGTTGGGAATAATAAGTTTAGCCTCTAAAATGTACATTCGCTCAAGACATGGAAAAATAGCAACAAAATTTCTACCCTGGGCTCCACATAGCTCTAAAATTTCTTTTGATTCATCAAGCAATCCCAATTTAGTAAAGATGTAGACATCATCATTTGTGCAGCTATTCAGACTGGCATCACCAGACATTCTCCCTCAAAAGAAGATCTCTGAACAGCAGCATAGTGTCAGTGTTGGCTGCCTCCCAGAGAAAATTAATCATAATACCAGGAGTTAGAAAGATCTTACACAGATTTCAGGCATATTGTATTTCTTTACCTTAACGTCCACATTCTCCCTGCTGTGTTTCATTACAAAATCCAAATATCACACAAAAACATCATAGCTACACTCTTGGTATATGTATTTTAATCAAAAATCGTTGATCCTTGTGATATTGGCCCTGCAGGCAAAAATTCCCTTTTATGTTGAAGAAATTCCACCCTATCACCACTGTGAGATCCACTCCAGTTGCTAAAAACATTTCCAGTAAAATAAAAGTGAAAATAGCATACTTTAATGAAATAAACATACCATTTGATAATTAGCACAAGAGTTTTTAGATGAATGAAATCTTCATCCTCCTCCTCCTGAGATTCTAGAAAGTGCATAATTTTTGGCTACGTTTGTTATATATATATTCATACGGCTTTGTGTCTTTCCTTTGTCTGCCTTGTTTTAACCCTTCTGAGACTGGTCATTCCTGTTTGGAAACCCATCTACTGTATTTGTCTACAAATAATAATAATACATTGCTGGCTTTGGAAATTCTTGTAAATATTGGTTGCTGTTCTTCTGTTTTGTTTTGTTGCTGAATTACATTTGTCTAACATCTTGTACATTTGTTTTGCCAGTGTCTAGATATGCATCTGTCTTATTTCATTTTCTCAGATTCTCTAGCTTTTCAGAGAGGGTCTGAGCATTAAGGAAAGTTATATCTAAGAAATATATGAAAAAATAAAAGGGAATTTTTATTCCCATCCGGATTTATTACATTTGTGTGGGACTTGATGTTCTAATGTAAATATGGACAGCAATGCCATATGTTAGTACTCAAATTTCCCTACAGTTAGGGAAAACAGCAATATGCTTTTCATGCCTCCACACCCAGATGCACAGAGAACCATAGATAAGGCATTGCTGTTGTTGTTTTCCTAATTTTGTTTTTTAAAGTCTACAGGAATAGTGATCAGTTAAGAAACTCTCAAATACATACAGTTCCAGAAGAATTCAGACCTTCTTCATTGTGGCAGGATGTATGATTTTATAATGCTGTGTGTATTGAGTATAATTGTGTCTTTTGAATCTTTTTGATAGAATTGAGGAAAAAACACGTGCAGTTCTAAAAATGGCTGTCATGTCCCTTGCCTCTTCTCTCCATGCTCAATCTAGTTGATCTCCTGCATTCTGGCACCAAATCATTTCATTATTTAGTTGGCTTATTATCAAGCAAAACTTGTTGCCGGTATGATTCTAACCTTCTGATCTATTTTGAGTAATTGGTCCTTTTTGCTTAATAATAGTATATGATAAGTGTATGACTATTGAATAGCTAGGCTCGAGTCTCAAATCTACTAACTTTAGAGGTGTAACTTAGAACAAGTTACTTAACCTTTCTGATTCTTCATTTCTCCCCTTTTTAAATTCTATAAAATGAGGCTAACTATTCATACACTGCAGGGTATTTGTGATAAGAAAATAACATTATGTTAAAGTGTTTGGGACATAATAGACACTCAGTAAATGTTAAATCCTTTGTCACTCAGAGTTCTGGCACAATATAGATTATGTACACAAAAACTAATTAGTTATAACTTAATTAAGGTGCTTTATACAGAAGTTAAGGAATGTAAGGAATGAAAAGCAGATGGTGACACACACAGGAACTACCAGCAAGTGTTATCAACACTAGACCTAAAGGGATAGAGGGTCCCTGTCCCCAAAGAGAGTGTGAGAGGCTGCTTGACAGGATCCATGGCCTTCAGTAGAAGAAAGCGGCCACTGCTGAAATCCCCCCTGCCAGGGGGTACAGGAAGGGTAGATGAAGGCAGAAATAATAACCCAGTCTCTCTGTCTTCATACCCTCTGATGTACCGCTGGATTCTTTCATTGATTGATCCCAACTGGAAGTTAGAGGGCAAGGAAACCCAAATAATGCTGCCAATAGCCACCACATCACTGGAACAGAGAGCAGGAGGACAGGGCTGAATGATGAATCTAAAGGAGCAAATGAAGAACTGTTGGCACAGCTTCTTTCCTTCACCTTCTACTTCTATTACTCTAGCATTCTATTTATCTACACCGATCACTTTTTCCACTATTGGCTTTCAATAGAAGATGAGGTCTTTGAAAGCCAGGATGGCATGTATTCATCATGCCAGCATTTCCTAAAGGATGTACCATTAAACAAGTTGTGTATGAAAAATGCAACCTACTATATAGAACCCTTTGCAAAAACACATTAGCAGCATAAATGTGCTTATAAAAGCTCTTAGCAGTTCTGTAGAAAATAAATAATAAGAAATATTTACTCAGATAGTTATTTTTCAAGGACTATAACTAAGACATAACCACTAGTTCCTGGAAATGCATTTTTCAAAATTATTGCACCCCTAATGCCAAGCCCAGGTTGCAGAATATACTATACACTCAATAAACATTGAGTGAATGCGTAAATCATGGAATAGCTCTATGACTGGGTCCTGAATTGCTCTTGCTAAAGAATCGTCTTGCCAAAGTGTTCTTGCTGAAGAACCTTCTTGTCACTTTTTCTCTTCAGAAACTGGTATCTTGCCTCTTACATGTAGTCTGATTAATTACACTCATTTTCTCAAAAGGTTCCTACATGGCTAGCCACCCATGGATGCCCTGGTTGCATTATGAATAAACAACAAACATCATCATCAGTCATCAGAATCTCTACAATTTTCTTCTATTTAAGATTCCCATGACTATCTATGTTTGGGGAAATCTTAACACTCTTCAGAGAAATAACAAGACTACCGGGCTCAATGGGCTGTGAACTTACAAGATGCCAATTTCCAGTCATGTGCATTAATTTCCTTTCACAACTTGTATGTGAGTGTTCTTTTGGTACTGATCCCATCCCGTTGGATGAAACTAGTTTCCAGCCTCTGCCAGTGAATGCTGATCGCTACCTTCTCTTTCATACATAAAATCTTGAGCATGCAGTATCATCTGATTTATCTGTTGTCCAGATCAATAAATTCATAAGGATGAGATATATTTCTGTAAAGCTACAGGCCGTCTCTCCACCATCACAGCCCCTTTCTATCTTTAAGTAACTTTAAACATACAATCAAACCAAAACTGACATAAGAGAGCCAAATTTAATGAGTGAACAGAAGAGCTGAGGAAAACAAGCTTCTGGAGGAGATTAACTGTATTTTCTCAAGACAGTTCCTGGGGGGAGGAAGAGCCAGAAAGAACAAGAGGCCAAGAGAATAAAGAGAACTCTTGGAAAAGAGATACAATTCTTTAATAATTGCTCAAGTTCAGCAATTACCAAGGTCCTTATTTGGTGACAATGAGAAAAGACTGTTGAGTGAAGGAAAAGTGTTCATCATTATACAGAAATGTATGCATGCTTGAGATTTAGAATAGCAAAGGCAATAATCTGAGGGCAGCAGAGATTCTGACCATAATGAGACAAGGTTCCATGGCTTCATTTTAGAAAATGCCTTGGATGATGTGAGGCTGCTTTCTGCATTTTAAAAAGGATACATGCATGCATACATGAAGATTAAAGTTTTTCCCTTCTTTACATAGAAACATGTAAGCATATGCTGCAAAGTCATGGAGAGAAGAATGCATACTTTGTGCTCCTCCCCCAGTTATCAGCTGAAAGAATCATTGGCTTAGAATTCAGTCTCTGTTTTTGTATTGGTGAAGGTTTGATCAGGGAAGCAGAACCACCTGGAGTTATGTGGAAAAATGAATTTATTATAGGGACTAAAAAGTACACATTGTGGAAGGTGATAAAGAAGTCTGTGATAAGCTCTTGTATGTGGTGGTGGTCATGAAGTTTTGTAAGTCAGCAAAGTGAGCACTGGGAAGAAAACTGGGACATGAAGCAAAGGAGAGTGAGAACAAACTGGAACTTGGGAGGACATAATAAAACCCACGTCTGCATCCAATCTCAGTGATGTAATGTTTTGGAGAAGAAGCTGGTGTCCTTCATCCCTAAGCTGCACACATGCCTGGCTTAGGGCTCAGAGAAGATGAAGGAGTGCAGGAAGAACCCGAAAGAACTACAAGCCAGAGTGCTCTTCCTCCCCAGTTGGGTGATGTAGCAGATTAGTGATACTGTGTGCAAGTTTCAGTGGCATGTGTCATGCTTCAGCCTTTAATGACTACTACTAATCTTCTTCCTCACAAATCTTGCACGAACTTCTCCATTGCCCAGTTTGTCCCAGAACCATATAGGGAAAGCTATTCTGGGTAAGTTGACACCATATAAAATCATGATTCTAATTTAGATAAATTGACACCGTATAAAATCACTGCAGTTATGATACTTTTAGCAATGTAAAAAACTTGGAAAGGTATTGGAATAGATCCTGAGGACAATGTCTCCGTTGACTGGAATTCAAAGTGGGTTGGAGCAGAAAGAACCTCACAGATATTGAGATCAAATAACCAGGTATTTATTTACTCTAATGTTGCTGGGAGAGTTAGCCATGCACCCCCATTTCCTGCATAAAACTAAGGAGTTCACTGATCTGCAGTCTGTCCTATACCTGAATGTCAATTGTTTAACTCAGCCATTAAATAAACTTCAAATTAGTAATGCTAAAAGCTTTCCCTGTTCAATCTTTGCCATAGTATTTGGTTTATTTCTAAAACATTTTTAATAAGAATTTAAAGATCTATGATAAGAAAATAGATGAAAATAACACCAAAAATTCTGACAGTTGAAGATTAAACTGTGAATGCAAATTATCAATCTGAAAATAAAGTGTGTTTCTGCATGTAAACTTTTAAAAAGGTGTTGATTGATATTTGATTCGTGGTGTGAGTAGCTGCATTATGAATGATCAATGAACATTATCATCAGAACAATGTCACATGATTACAATTACGGTGCATCAAAAATGCAAACTTAATTGTTTAGCTCTTAATGAAATACAAAAGCCACATGTTAATAATGTTAAACTTGTGGTTCAATCTGACAAAGTCAAAGTTAAGATGATGATAAACCATCCCAAACACTTTGATATCATAATATAAAATATATCATAGAGGTTCCATACCCTCCACCCACCACTCTCCCCACTATGAACAGCAGAGAGCATCTTTTCAAAATCTGGTTGACTGGCTTTTTGTAGGAAAGAACATGGTCCTGAGTTAAGTTGACAACTCAACTTACTGTGTTTTGTCCAGTCTCAAAACAGACCAACATAAAAAGTTAGGAGGCATCCAAATAAAGTAGTCCTCCTTATCTACGGTTTCACTTTCTGAGGTTTCAGTTGCCTGTGGTCAACTGCAGTCTTAAAAATATTAAAATGGGAAGTTCCAGAAATAAGCAATTCATAAGTGTTAAGTCACATGCTGTGACATGCATCATTCCTTTGTCTAGTATATCCACACTCTGTATGCTGCTTGCCCATTAGTTACTTAGCAGTCATCTCAGTTATTAGGTTGAATGTTGGGGTATCACAGTACTTGTGTTCAGGTAACCCTTATTTTATTTAGTAATGGTCCTAAAGAGCAAGAGTAGTGATGCCGGCATATTGTTATGATTTTTATATTTTATTTGTATTTATTGTTAATCTCTTATGCCTAATTTATACATTAAGCTTTATCATAGGTATGTATGTATAGGAAAAGCATAGTATATATAGGATCTGGTACTACTGGTGGTTTCATGCATCCACTGGGGGGTCTTAGAACATATCCTCTGCAGATGAGGGAGGACTACTGTACAAGTTTTTCTATAAATTCTTATAAACAAGTTACATCAGAATGTAATCATAGGTCAAATTGCACAAAGCAACACACTTCAGGCTATAGTGTAATGTAGTATAATGTAATGTAATGTAGTGTAGTGTAGTATAGTGTAGTATGTCTTGGATAATTCTAAAAAAAAATGTGTGTATACACACACACACAGACTCTGAATAGCTTTTTCCCCCAATATTAGGGCTATAAGCCTAATCAGTCAGCTGTGGAAAAAATCATCCATTCATCATATCATTGAACTCTTGAAAAAGGTGTGCCAAGATCAAATGCCTTCATTAAGGCAACAAAAACAGTTACTGAGAGAGATTCTGGGAACAACCACAAAGTAGTTGTGCTTTGTGTTCATTGCCTCCTGAATCCATTGACGTCACTACATAGTAAGAATTTCTGGTGAAGAACAGAACTCTAAAAACCTCCAACAGACAAATCACAAGGTCCTGAGTTTACATCCCTGTTTCACTCATAAGTGTATAATAATTTCCTGGGTGTGTTTTATCTCTATAGGTTGTTCTTAAGTTAACCTTAAGATTTAGAATGAGGTTTTACTTTCATTATGTAGATAGCAGTAGTGATATTGGGGATGGTGGCATCTGAATTCATAAGTTACACATTTTATCCATCATTTCAGTGACATCATTTTACTGACTCCAGGGGATGCATCTGAGTGATATGGCTATTTATGTATACAGATTTATTTATTTTTGTATCTTTTTTCATGTATAGAATGTCAGGAGATCTGGAAAAGCCCTGTGAGAAAACAGATAGTATCCTTAATCCTCTGACCTATTTGCTTCAAAGAATAAACTAGATGTAGGCATCTAACGACTTTAGGGAAGTTGGTAATAATGAAACCACTGAATTTTCCTGAAAATCTTCTCTCCGTCCCTAGAACACCTTCTACATTATAATTATCATCTCCCCTTCATATATCTTAAGTAGATTTGATTAGTGGCTGTCTTAGTTCATTTGTGTGGGTGCAAAGAAATAATTGAGACTGGGTAATTTATTTAATAAATGAGATTTATTTGGCTCATGGTTCTGCAGGTTATAGAAGAAGCAGGGGGCCAGTATCTGCTTCTGAGGGCTTCAGCGAGCTTCCATCATGTCAGAAGGCAAAGAGGAAGGAAGCACCAGAGAGGGGAGGGGATTTCCTGGCTCTTTTTAACAGTCAGTTATCTCTGGGACTCATTGCAAACTCAAGGTCTACAGCAAGCCATTTATGAGGGATTCACCTCTGTGATCCAAACACCTCCCACCAAGTTCCACCTTCAATATTTGGGGATCAAATTTCAACATAAGATTTGAAGTAGACAAATATCTAAACCATATAATTGGCTTAGAATTTCTTTTGAGTTCAAGAGATTGAGACCATCCTGGCTAACAGGGTGAAACCCTGTCTCTACTAAAAATACAAAAAAAATTAGCCAGGTCTAGTGGCGAGCACCTGTAGGCCCAGCTGCTCGGGAGGCTGAGGCAGGAGAATGGTGTGAACCTGGGAGACGGAGCTTGCAGTGAGCCGAGATTGCGCCACTGCACTCCAACCTGGGCGACAGAGCAAGACTCTGTCTCAAAAAACAAAAAAGCAAAAAAACAACAACAAAAAATTCTTAGCAAATTACTATTTCACTCTTAGAAAATTCTGATTTCTTTATGTTAATACACTCAAAGAACTTTCCTTGCATCAAAACTTTAGTAATCTTTTCCCATTTAAAGTACTCTGTTTTATTTTTTATTAATATTTAGCCAAAGAAGCATTTTATTTCAGGATCTGGTCTTTTTGAAGATTGAGTTCTATGTATTCTGGCTATGGTACTTGGGGTGCCAATTCACTCAACATTTCCTGAATCACAAAGCACTGTTTTAGTATGATCTCCTGGAATTTCCTAAATTATGTATTATAGTAAATCTTTCTTTGCAATACAAAATTAGATATTAAAATTCAAATTGTAGTACTTTTAAACTGAAGAAATATAGAAAAAAATGAAAAAAAAAAGTTAAGTAAAATACTTCAAATTCTTATGCTTCTGAAACCTTCCTTCCTGGATAAATCTCTGGGCTAGAAGGGTTAAAAGCTCTCCCTCATTTACATTGTCCATGTAAAGCATATTTTGACATAATCTTCTCAGTCCTTAACATCTTTCTCTCTATCCATAGACAAGGTTAAAATTCATTTTGGGAAACTGCCATGAATAAGATTTAGCTCGCTGATTTCTTACCCCACCTTTTTGGCAGGTGGAAATTGCTGATTCTTGTTTGCTGTTTCTGCCCCTTTCCACACAATAATGGTTCTACCTATGTGTTCTGCCCCTACTCTGCTCCATTTTGATTGTCTATTTGGCTTTTTTTTTTTTTTTTTTTTTTTTTTTTTGCTTCCCCAGAATCAGGATTCAGCCCTGAACATTGCTTTCGATTTTCATGAGACAGACTAGAAAACCTGTAACTTGTATACCCAGCTTGGATTTCCGTGATCTACCTCTCTAAATCTGGATATGTCAGATACCCTCACTTATCGAGAAAACTCACACACACACACACAGTTAAGTTCTCAATGTTATGGATAGGTTCTTGGAAACTGTGATTGTAAGCAAAATGGTTATAATAATAAAACCAATTTTCCCATAGGTTAATTAATAGAAGCAGGAGTAAAGTTCCTGTGGCATATTTCTGGTCACAGAAAACATCACCAAATTTCTAAATAAAGATCCAAAATGCTTCTAATATTAAACATTGAAATAAATATGAACTATACATAAATTTTTTAAAGTTTAATAAAAACAAGATTATATACTCAACTTTTGGTGAATCAGTGAGTGACCGTGGTCATAGTGGTTGTGGCTTAGATTGAGGAACAAATGTTTGTGAAGTGAAAAATGTAAACAGCACCCGCTACCACCAAACAGTTCAAAACCAACATTAACAAATATGGCGGGCTCACTAAGCTCTTCTATACTGCATTATTTATTGTCATGCATTTGTATGATTATTGTATACTTAAACATTTTTTATTTTACAATAATTGGTATTCATTCATTCATTTTTCTAATCCAGTTATTCCAGTTCAGGGTGATGGGTGGCTGGAGCCTCTCCTAGCAGTTTATGGTGGAAAGCAGAAACCAACCCTGGACAGGACGCCATTCCATTCCAGGGTGCACTCACACAAAAACCCACACTCACTCAGACTGAGCCCATTTAGACACGCCAGTTCACCTAACAGGCACATCTTTGGGATGTGGGAGGAAGCCAGAGTACCTGGAGGAAACCCACAAAGGCATGGGCAGAATGTGCAAACTCCACAAAGACAATGGTCTCAGCCAGGAATTGATTATTTTGTTTCTCATCAATGAACCTTACAATGAAACAATGCTAGATGAACCAACGTTATTTGAGGACCTGATGTATACGTCAGATATGCGTACATACATAGATGTGTACATGCAAGTATATATGTCTCTTATGCATATAGGTTTATGTCTATCCAGCATCTATATTTTAGTCTATCATCTATCAAGAAAGAACGGGAGGTAAAAATCCTATTCTTGGCACTAAGAAACAAAATACTTAAAGGCTGTGCTGGGAAGTAGTAATATTTCAGAGAGAACCAGCTTAGGATTTCTAATATTTCATTTCCTGATTTACATCCATATTTAAGGTAAAAAAAAACCTTCTAATAAATTTCCTACTGGTGAGAATAGAAGTAATTGTTATATAATTGCTGTTTTTTCCCCAAAGAACATGAAAAGAAATTCTAAGTTAGATCAATAATTCGGAACATTTAGAGTTGAGAAGTGCTGGTAAAAGAACAAAATAGATTGAAAAACCAACCAAAACATATTTTATGGTATCTGAGAATTAGCACTTAGAATTATGTTTTTGCTGATTCCCCCATATTGTCAACTTATTACAGCAAACACTGTTATCAGTTACTGTTTAGAGAATTTGTATGCTGTTTGATTCTATTAATAAGTGTCACTGGGCAAGCAACCTCCCTCTCTGGGACTCAATTGCCATATTGCAAAATAGGGGTCTCAAGCATGAAGACCTTCTAAAGCCCCTGCCAATTTTGACCTTTTATGATTTGTCTCCTAGCTACTCATCGTGGTCTGGAAACCCTTGCCAACAGCCCAGTCATGTAAGCTTTGCAAACTGAACACATTTTCACAGTTTAATGTGAGACAGATACATCCAGTTGTGCACCTTGGAAAATCTTTTGTTTACTAACACGTTCAACAAACTGTGTCAATACACATTGTGTGTGTGTGTGTGTGTGTGTGAGAGAGAGAGAGAGAGCGAGAGAGAGAGAAGAGAAGAGAGAATGAGAGAATGAGGCGTGATACACAAGAAACTGTTTCTCCTTTCTTCTTCTTGGTCTGATGCAACAACGCCTTGGATGCCTAACTAAAATGAAACCTCTGTGAAGTCTTCCTGGCTTTCCCAGAATTATTTGCCCCTTTATGCTGTTTTGTGACATTTTGTTAGCATTATTTGTTTTTACACAGCATTATACTTTTTTTGTATATTGGTCTTCCTACTGGACTTGGAGCAGCCTAAATTCTTTGATTTTTTCTCTTAGTTCCTTATACTGAGTACATTGCCTGGCATATAGAAAATAAATAGATGTTGGTATTAATATTCTTTGCATTTAATTTATGCTTTTTGAGATGAAACCTAGATAGTGGTTCCTCCACTTAGAAGGATACTGACATTGCTTTACATTATTTTCCAAACAACACCATGGAAAGTTGCTATATGGATATAATCTAGAAGTTTTAGTTTATTGCTCTTACCATAAGACCCACTGAATTGTGCCACAGAGGCTTACTTTTTGACATTTATTTTATTTTTCACAGTTTGTGAATTGTCTATATGTAATTACTTTCAATTAACTTCCCTCAGCCAATCAACAGACCATAAACTAAACCTAAGCAGTTAGGAATAGAGGGAGCTTTGTGATGAGAATTTGTCCTTACATTAATTGTTAGTTCATTAAAAGTCTGCACTCAGGGAATTACAGTAGCTATATTTGAGTTCCTTATTTATGGGTGCATTAATACATTTAAAATAAGACTTCTCAATCAGTAAGCTCAGAATATTAAATGTTTTAAATTGCCTTTATCAGAATTCTTAAGATGGCTCTAACAATGCAGTAAACACATCCAGAAAGATTCTGGAATTTGTTTAATGACTCAGAGTGAACCTGGGTCCTCAAAGACAAAAATCATGTTATTTTGTGTCACTTGAGCCTAGTGTGGATAACTTCATTCCCAGTTGTGCATATAGCTAGGTCATTCCTCGAGCTAAAACAGTTATCTCAAGCAAATACGGTTATTGTGATATAGATCTGTATGTGGTAGGCATTGGCAAGAAGAAAATTACATTACTATAGAATAGAAAACATAGAGTCTTTCAGGGCTGAAGCAGAAATGTAGCCCAATGTTGGGAACTCTGACAAAATAAGAAAGAAGTGTTAAAAGGAACTGATAATACCATTCTATTGACCAGTTAAAAGCAAATGCTTATATGACTGCAGTATGTGAGGGCTTAAAGCATGCATAATGCCTTAGAAAGATTTCAGGGTTTTTATATAAAGGGTTAGGGAGAAAAGAGGACAGACCTCTAGGGTATCATATGAATGGAGAGGACATAGGATAGATCAGAATTGAAACAAAACCAGCTAGAGACTACCTTGGTTTCCCTGAGACTAATAATTAACTTGATAAAACCTAGAAGGCTGGAAAATGAGATCAGCTGAAGTTAATGGTAGAAGCCTCTCTATGTGAGGCTAGACACAATACTGAACCTCAAACTGCAGCAACTTGAATTTTGCCATATATATGTTGGTTATTATGTTACTAGAAAGAAGAAAAGCAGGAGAAAACAAAGCAACCAAATAAAAGTCTCTCTATACTTCCATATTTGTAGACTATTGAGAAATAACATGCTTCACATAAAAAGAATGAACAAAGATAAGAAGGCCTATTGATTTCTTGCGAGTTGGTAGAAGTCATGAGAATAAATAATTGGGGATGTCCTCATAGTTCTCAAAGGTCCCAGACCCTTATTAACATGCTTACTGCAGCCTCCACCTCCCAGGCTCAAGCAATTCTCCTACTTCAGCCTCCCGAGTAGCTGGGACCATTGGTGCATGCCACCACACCTAGCTAATTTTTGTATTTTTTATACAGACAGGATTTCATCATATTGTCAAGGCTGGTCTTAAATTCCTGTACTCAAACAATCTACCAGCTTCAGCCTCCTAAAGTGCTAAGATTACAGGTATGAAGCACCACACATGGCCTATAATCCTCAATATTTCTATTTCTTATCTATTCCTCTGTCTCTGACCCATCTTTTTCAAGATAATTGATAAAACTGTAGACCTAAAAAGGTTCTCAGAAATTATCAAGAATGTGTCCCAGAGAGGCTAAAGATTTTTCCCACAATATAAATTTAGTGAGACAAAAAGAATAAAATACCTAGGAATATGGCTAACCAGGGAGGTGAAAGATCTCTACGATGAGAATTACAAAACAGTCCTCAAAGAAATTAGAGAAGACACAAATGGAAAAACATTCTATGCACAAGGATAGGAAGAATCAACATCATAAAAATGGCCATACTGTCCAAAGCAATCTATAGAGTCTATGCTATCCCTATCAAACTATCAAGGACGTTCTTCACAGAACTAGAAAAAAGTATTCTAAAATTCATACAAAACCAAAAAAAGAGCTCGAATAGCTAAGGCAACCCAAAAAGAACAAAACTGGAGGCATCACTTTACCCAACTTCAGTAACTAAAACAGCATGGTACTAGTAGAAAAACAGGCACGTAGACCAACGGAACAGAATAGTGAGCCCAGAAATAAGGCTGCACACCTACAATCATCTGATCTTCGATGAAGCTAACAAAAGAACAAGAGGGAAGACCCTATTCAATAAATGGTGCTCCGTTAACTGGCTAGCCATATGCAGAAGATTGAAGCTGAACCCCTTTCTTATTCCATACACAAAATCAACTCAAAATGGATTAAATACTTAAATGTAAAACCCAGGACTATAAAATCCATAGAAGACAACCTAGGCAATACTATTCTGGACATAGGAGTGGGCAAAAATTTCATGACAAAGAAGCCGAAAGCAATTGCAAAAAAAAGCAAAAATTGACAAATGGGATCTAATCAAATTTAAGAGCTTCTACACAGCAAAAGAAACTATCAACAGAGTAAATAGGCAACCTACAGAATAGGAGAACATTTTTACAAAGTATTCATCTGACAAAGATCTAATATCCAGCATCTATAAGGAATTTAGGCAAATGTACAAGAGAAAAACAACCCATTAAATAGTGGGCAAAGGACAAGAAGAGACACTTTTCAAAAGAAGACAGAGATGCATCCAACACACATATAGTAAAAGCTCAATATCACTGATCATTAGAGAAATGCAAATCAAAACTGCAATAAGATACCATCTCACATCAATCAGAATGGCTAGTATTAAAAAGTCAAAAAAAATAACAGATGCTGGTGAGGTTATGGAGAGAAGGGAACACTTATCCACTGTTGGTGGGAGTGTAAATTAGTTCAACCAAATTAGTTGTGGGAAGCAGCATGATGATTCCTCAAAGAGCTAAAAGGAGAATCAGCAATGTTGTTAGTGGGTATATACCCAGAGAAATAGAAATCATTCTACCGTAGAGATCCCTGCACACGAATGTTCTTTGCAGCACTATTCACAATAGCAAAGACGTGAAATCAACCTAAATGCCCAACAGATTGTATAAGGACAATTCCATGTTTCATAGATACCATGGAATACTATGCAGCCATAATAAAGAATGAGATAATGTCTTTTGTGGGAACATGGATGGAGCTGGAGGCTATTATGCTTAGCAATTAACACAGGAACAGAAATCCAAATAACGCATGTTCTCACTTTAAGTGGGAGCTAAATGATGAGAAGTCATGAACCACAAAGAAGGGAACAAAAGATACTTGGGTCTACTTGAGACTGGAGAATGGAAGGAGGGACAGGAGCAGAAAAGATAAGTGTTAGGTACTAGGCTTAATACCTGGGCGATGAAATAATCTGTACAACAAACCCCCATAACGTGAGTTCACCTATATAACCTTCCTATGTACCCCCAAACCTAAAATAAAAGTTTAAAATCAAAACAAATGAATAAATGCAGTGGAAAAGAGAGGCATGATAAAACACAGGCTTTGTTGTTAAATAGCCACTGCTCTAAGCACATATTCTTTAATATCTTAGAATAAATTTTGTTAATCCATAAAGGTCAAAAAATAATAAAACAACACAGGCTTTATTTTATCTAATTCCATTTCTTTCTGGTGTAACAGTTCTTTCTACAGATGCACCCAGTGCTTTCATTTGTAATGAACTTTCCTGTCTTTTCCATGTTGCAACCACCACCACTCTCAAATGCTTTAATTTTCTCCATGGGGCTTATTACACTCAACATGTGATTACACATCAAGTTTTGTGGGTTTATTATCTGTGTTGGCCATTAAAATGTAAATTCCAAGAGGGCAGTTTTTTTAAAATCTTTGGAATGTTGCATTCTGAATTTTCAAAAAATTATAGACCATCAATAAATATTTTTGAGTAAATTAATAAAACAATAAATGCATTAGAGAGAGAATATTTGGGCATGAATGATATAAATTCTCAGAAGCGTTGAAAGGTGAAAACTGTTTTTTATAATGAAAGTCAATATGTCTTCATTTCTTTTAAGGTTACACTAGAGGAGTTGTTAGGCATGCATAGAGAGAAAATATATGTTTAGAGAGAAGAGACCTTGGAATTTCAATCCTTGAGAAACTTTGTGATTTAAAATTTGGACTAGATGGCTTCTCCAGCAAAGAAGAGTGGAAAGAGCAGAGGCCACTAAAATAGGAGAAAAGGCAGGAGAGGATTTCAGCATGGAGTCACTGGGCAGCAGTGTCAGTGCTGCTGGGAGGGCATGTATTATTAAGACACGGAGGTGATCAATGACCTCTGGAAGTGTAGTTTTGTTCTGAAGTGGTAGGAGTGAAAGCCTGATTAGAGTGGTAAGAAGAGTAAGTGGGAGGTGGCATAAATGGAAACACCATTTACTTGTTGGACACCTGTTTCTGCTACACAACGACTATGTGACGTTGGACCATATTATCTGTGGCCTCATTTCTTCATATATAAAATGAAGATAATAAAACATGCCTCATCTGTCTCACAGGATAACTAGAACAATTGAGTGCCAACGGGCAGACCTTCCTATAATGTGAAATACAACCACAGAGAATATTATATTTGGCAATAATCTTTCAACTGAGTCTTAAAAGTTAAAAAAGAAAACATATGGATATTGATTTGTGAGTTCTGCTTCCCAGTAATCCAGGCTTACCTGTAATCTAGGCTGTCTGTTAAAAGACTGTTACGCATTTTCTCCTTGTCTTATTTTACACTATTCGTCATCGGTAAACTGGGAGATACACGTACTACATGTGTTGAACAAAGAATACAAAATCCTTGACACTTAGTCTTTAAAAGAATTAATTATCAAGTGAACGTGTTTGGTTCAGCTTGCTCAGCCCTTTCGGCAGCACCAAATCTTCTCATTCTGAAACCTATGGCCAATGCTTATTGGTCTCCAAGCTAGACCTCAGGCCCACAATCTTCAGCACTTTTTCTTAAGCATGTGAATGTGCATAAAAAGTCCTCGTGCTCCTGAGGGCACTTGTAGGATCCACAAAAACACTATCAATAAAGCAAGAGTGACAGTTTCATCACAGTCAGCTTCAGCTCTGAAAGGTCCGTTGCAAAGATGACAGAATAAAATAATAAAAAACGATGGCTCTGAAAATGGTTTTCTGAAGTGTGCTGTCACGACATCCTTTATATAAGTTCAGGGAAGTGACTGTCCTCTGTGAAGAGGCTCAT
Organism: Rhinopithecus bieti; assembly: GCF_001698545.2. Lineage (NCBI taxonomy): Eukaryota > Metazoa > Chordata > Mammalia > Primates > Cercopithecidae > Rhinopithecus > Rhinopithecus bieti. The sequence continues at coordinate 2,865,106 of NW_016805531.1, forward strand.
TAGTGCTGCCTTTCTCCTTCCGTGATTCAGAGTATGTGTGTGAGTAGGTGACAAAGTCCTCACTATTTTTTCTCATCTACAAAATAAAGTCAATGATATCTACTTAGAAGACTGCAGTGGTTGAATGATGTGTGTATATTCACCATGTATTTCATACTTTTTTTTTTCATTTTTGTTCATTCTAGCAATCTTTGCCCCTCAGTTGGGTTTCCCGTGATTTGAAATGCCCACTAAGCTTTTGCAACAATTTATGTCCTGTATATAAAAAGGCACTTCATCTTAATAAGAGCTGCACTTCAATGGAAGCTCAGTGTTAGAATATATACTATTCAATTAGCAGGACAAGAGAAGGGGATGTGGTGAATGTGTAATTTTAACTTCTTTTGAAATTACCATTTCTGAAAATATATTGTTTATGGATTGTGTGATGAGTTATAAGAAACAAATTTTGCCTGCCCCAGAAAATGTATCAAAAGAAAGAAGCCAGCAATGTGGAAATATAGACGTTTTTAATTGTGGAAGTACAGACCTAAATGCATGAATACATAAGAATAAAATGACCAGTGGTTCCAGTTCTGAATAAGATGGAATCAGAACACTCTAGCCTATCTCATGAAATGTACTTATAAACCTTGGATGGATGCATGAAGGAACTATTTGAGGACTCAGAAAAGTCAACAGTAGTAGGCATGTTAGAGAAGAATAGAATTTGAAATTCCACTGAGTCAGAGATGAGTTGTTTTTTCATCCTCTAGTATCCCCTGGCCTGCTCTCAAGGTTGTTAGAAACTGAGAAGTGGTCATGGGCATGAACAGAGAGAGCTCCAAAAGGACATTATAGCTCAGGCTCAGAGAGTGAGACTGGACACTGGGTGACACACAGCTCAGGCTCAGAGAGTGAGACTGGACACTGGGTGACACACAGCTCAGGCTCAGAGAGTGAGAAATGGCGGTCCTATAAGCAAAATTGGTAGCATCTGGAATCCACAGTTACCTAAAACTCTGAGGGAGATGAACTTTAATTTCTCATCAGAAGCTATGGTCACAAATAGGTGTGGAAAATATGTCTGTGTGTGTGTATGTGTGTATGTGTATGTGTATATGTGTGTGTCTGTCTCTCTCTCTTATCCTGCTGCTTGACCTCAAGCTGAAACATACTGGTGGGAAGTCATTACAGAGTAAACTAAATAATTCCATAGTTTTGTAATCATAGAACCAAAAGAAAGTCTCAGAAATTAGATAGTACACAGGAGTTGGTAGAGAAACTTACCATATATACACAGTTGTTTATGAACTCCTAGATTGACCCTCAAATGTGCATGACTCCAACACAACGTAACAAAGACTTTGAGGACTGAATCCAATGATAGACCTCCACCTAGGTCCCAGATGGGACACTGGGTGATATGTACCCAGAAAAGATCCAAATAACATTGTGAGACTTTGAAAATGAAAAAGGTCATTGAAAACATATCCCTCAGAAGCAGCTGTTCGAAAGTTGTGATCTGAGCATAAGCATATTTATTGCCTGATAAAAACAGAAACACTCTTCGTAAAAGTTGAACAAGACCCAAAGTCTCATAACACAATATTCAAATATCAGAAAGTAATACAAAGTTTATTAGCATATGAAGAACCAGGAAAGTCTCAATTTGCACCGAAGGAAAAAAGGACACTCACGCAGAGATCAGCCATATGTCGGATTTATCTAATAAAAACTTTTAAAGTAGCTATCATACGAATACTCCAAGAAGTAAGGGCAAACACTCTTAAATAGAAAGAAAATTTAAACAATAAAATGGAAGACACAAAAAAGCAAACAAAACATTAAAATAAAAATGCAATTATAAAATAACAAGTTTAACAGCAGAATGGAAATGACAAAAAAAGATAGTTATTGAACTTGAAGATATATAAATTAAAATACCCAATCTAAAAACAGAAAAAATAGACTGAAACAAAAAAGAAATCTGTGAGACAAAACCAAATGTCTAACATTGGTATAATCAGACTGCTAAAATAAATATTTTTAAATAATGGCGAAAAGTTCCCACGTTTCATAGAAGAACTTACAGATTCAAAAAGCTCAGTAAAACCTCAAAACTATAAATCCAAATAGACTCATGCCCAGCTACATCATAATCTGTTGAAAATTAAGATTCAGAAAAAAAAAATCAGAAAAATAGAGGAAAATTGATGTAGCCTGAATAGAGGCGGGGCCTAGTGAGAGGTATTTGGGTCACAGGGGAAGATCCCTTATGAATGGCTTGGTACTATTTCCCTGGTAATGAAGACTTCCTGCTCTATTAGTTCCCATGACATCTGATTGTTACAAAGAGCCAAGCACCTCCTTCCCTCTTGTTCTTTCTCTCTCTTACCATGTGACACGCCTGCTCTTACTTCTTCTTCCACCAGTAATGAAATGTTCGTGAGGTCTTTACCAGAAACAGATGCTGGCGCTGTGCTTCCCATAGAGCCTACAGAACCATGAGCCAAATAAACCTCTTCTTTTTTAATTAACCAGCCTCAGGTGTTCCTTTACAGCAATGCAACACAGCCAAAGACAGAAAATGAAACACTACTCCAAAGGCAATAACAATTCAAATTGCTATGGATTTTAAATAAAAAATTATGGTTGGGTGAGTGTTCAAGATAGCTGACTAGCCACATCCAGGAATCCCCTCCTCCGCCCAGAAGGACCCAGATAGCGAGTAGATAATCACAATTTGAATAGAGAATCTAAGAACACTAGAATTCAGCAGAGACATGACAGGAAACACCTGAGGCATGAAAGAAGAGGCAAATGAGGCAGCCAGCCTGGCTGGGATTTGCTAGGAGCCTGGAGAGAAGAAGTTCACACGAGGTCCCACACCTCCCGCCCCAAGAACTACGCCGCAGAAGCGCAGCACCAATTTGACACCCCTAGGTCCCACCTGGCTACATCCTGTCTTGGGGACCAACTGACATCTCCTCACATCTACCTAGAGGGTTCCAGTGGTGCAACATTGTTTTGACCTAGCAATGTGACAGGGTCCCCAGCAGTCTAGCTCCTACAGTGTTCTATACTCTGTGGAATGACGAGTACAGTGCACTAGGGAAGCTACCCTGGGACAGAGCTGAAGTTTATGCCCCAAGAGCCTGAAAGCCACCTACTTGGTGCCACTGCTATTGATAGCAACAACCCACGCCCAGAGCCACTTGCTTGGGATGACTGAACTGAAAGCAACCCTGCCACCCAGCCCCAGCAGTAGGACTACCACACATTTGCTTGTGCCTGAAGATATCCGCACCCCCCGCCCTCTACTTTACCACCACTGCTGTTGCAACCTAGCACTCTTTCTAGGGACTTGGGGATCACCCCATCCTGCCTACAACTGATGAAAGCTGCACACAACCCTTGGGGACCTTAGGATAGGTCTTCCCAGCTCCATACTGTTCCCCTTGCCAATGTCTGAGCATGACACCTGAGGCCTGCGAACTTCCCTATCCTGTCCACCATTGTTGGCATCTGTCCACTCCTCCTGGGGCCTCAAGATGGATCTACCCAGCCTGGCACAACCACCAACAACCACATGCACCATCTGGGAGCCAGGGGACTGGCCTGCCCAGTCCATTGCAGCCACTGCTAACACCAGCATGTGCTACCTGGGAGTTCAAGTGTTGTCTCACCACTGATACTGCCATCACCTGTGTCACGCATGCTGTCCAGGGACCCAAGGACCTGTCTGCCTGCCCAGCTCACCACTGCCACTACTGGCACAGGATCAAGCCTCCTGGTAGCCCAAGAATTGGCTCACCTGAATCTGCTAAGACCAAAGCCCATGTATGCTGCCTAGGGGAAAAGAATAGGAATGATTGATCCACCACTGCCACCACAAGGGCCTGAGGACTGGTCCCCCTGGCATCTCTGTCCTCAGAAAAGCCTGACCAAAGCCCCAGATGACAACCATAGTGTAAGCCAATGAAGAAATTTCAGACAATAGTGGTGATCTTTAAAGTTGAATAAGTCATACAGAGAATATGCTACTGCACGCAAGTAGAATTAAAGGTAAAGTGCCCTACCCAACCAACCCCATAGCTATTTTCAAGAAAAATTCTTCCCCTATGAAAGGCAATCCAAAAGCTGGAAGAAGTGACTATTATATCAGATGCACAGATATCAATGTAAGGACATAAGAAACATGGAAGAGTAAGAAAATATGACACCTCCAATAGAACACAGTAATTATCCAACAACAAAAATTGAAAATGAAAAAAAAATTATAAAATGCCTTAAAAAAGAATACAAAATCATGATATTTTAAAAGCTCAGGGAATATAAGAGAACTCAGATAAGCAGTTCAAATAATTCAGGAAAATAATTCAAGATATAAGTGAGAATTTAAGCAAAGAGGTAAATATGAAAAGGAATCAAGCAAATGAAAAAAATATGCATATAGAATTGAGCGCTTCAATGATAGAAGAGATCAAGCAGAAGAAATAATTGAAGACAAATCTTTTGAAATTTGAAATAGCCCAGTCAGAAAAGAATAAAAAATAGAAAAGAGAATAAAATGAATGAAGAAAGTCTACATGTCATTTGGGACACCATAAAGTGACCAAATGTACAAGTTTTGCGTGTTCTAGAAGGTGATGAGAAGGCCAAAAGCATAGGAAACCTATTTAACGAAATAATAACTGAAAACTTTCCAAGGGTAACGAGATTTAGACAACCAGGTATAGGAATCTCAGTAGTATCTAACTAGATATATCTCAAAAAGGTTTTCTATAAGACATACTAGAGTCAACAATCAAAAGTCAAAGACCAAGAGATGTTTTTTAAAACAGCAAGAAAAGTATCTAGTCACATAAGAGGGAACCCACATCAGACTAACAATTTATGTTGTAGCAGAAACCTTATAGGCAAGGAGAGAATTAGATGACATATGTAAAGTGCTGCAAGGAATAACAAACAAGTATGAACAAAGAAAACTACATTCAGCAAACATATCATTCATAAATGAGGGGGAAAATGTCTTTCCCATATGAGCAAAAACGGAATTTCATCACAACTAGGCTGGCACTACAAAACAACAATAGATGAGACTTCAATGCCTTAAAATGTTTTTTAAAGAAGTTATTTAGTTTTAAAATATTAATTATAGTCGTATTTTTAAGAAACAAATATAATTCTATGACATTTCTAGAGAGAGAGAGAGAGAGAGATTAAAAATATGCATACTGGCTACTCCCAGTTACTGTTTCCCCAAAGGTAGACATCTTCAACACTTTTAGCTGATTATTTTGGTACTTTATAATGTGATTTTATTGCTACTTAAGAAGTGTTCAGCTGTAAAAGTTATCTTTCGGTTTTCCAACTGAAACATGATTTAGGATCTTCCTTGTACACGCACACACACACATGCACTGAAAAATTTGTATATTTCTCATATTCTCTCAAAATATACCCAATTTTTTTTATTATTGTGGGGTACATGTGCAGAACATGCAGGTTTGTTACATAGGTATACATATGCCATGGTTGTTACTATTTGTAATAGCCAAGATATGGATCAATGTGTGCATATGTCCAGTAATAGACATAAAGGTATAGAAAATGTGTGTGTATTCATATTCTTTAATATATATTCCATTATACATACATATATATTCCATTTTATATACACATATATGTATAATGGTATAACATTCAGCCATATTAAAGAATGTAATTTGCAGCAATATGGATGGGATTATAGATTGTTATGTTAAGTGAAATGAGTCAGGCACAGAAAGACAAATATCATTATGTTCTCACTCACGTGACCACTAAAAAAGTTAATTTTGTGGAGGTAAAGAGTAGAATTGAAATAGGCCCAACTGTCCCATAGACAGTTGTTATTGGATAACCATAGAAATTGGCTCTTCTGCTGTTAAAACTTGAAATTTGTATTTGTTTTATCTGAGTTTCTTCCTCACGAAAGGACCTTACAGCCTCTCAAAAAAAAGTATCAAAGAACTAAAATTCACCAGGTCACTGCTCCAAATGCCTCCTTGCCCCTGCCTAGTTCCTGTTTTCTTACCCACTGTTACATTTCCCCCCTGCTATATAAACCTCTAGTTTTAGTCAGTCAGGGAGATGGATTTCAGACTGAGCTACCGTCTCTTGGCTGCAACACCCAATTAAATCCTTCTTCCTTCACAATAGTTGTTGTCTCAATTATTGGCTTTCTGTGTGCCGAGCAGCAGAATCCAGACCAAACACCTGGTGTTTCAGTAACAGAATGATGATTATTAGAGGCTGGGAAGGGTTATGGGGGTGGAATGAAGAAAAGATGGTAAATAGATACAAACATATAGGTAGACAGAGAGAATAAGTTATAATATTTAATAGTAGAGGAGGGTGACTATAGTTAACAGTAATGTGTTGTCTATTTCAGAACAGCTAGAAGATAAGACTTGAAATGTTCCCAACACATAGAAATGATAAACATTTGGAGGTGATGGATATCCAGTCTATCATTGATGGGCATGTGGGTTAGTTCCAAGTCTTTGCTATTGTGAATAGTGCTGCAATAAACATACATGTGCATGTGTCTTTATAGTAGAATGATTTATAATCCTTTGGGTATATACCCAGTAATGGGATTGCTGGTCAAGTGGTATTTCTAGTTCTAGATGCTTGAGGAATCGCCACACTGAATAGCCAAAATTTTAAAGGTATTCAGTGTTCACATTATTTTTACATGATAAAAAACTATTATCAAATGAGCCATGTATATTGCTATGGCTATTTTTTCTTTTTTAATATTTTTCTTTTCTGGTGTTGGCAATTGTCTCGTTTTAGTTGACTTCTTTTTAAAATGTATTTGTCATAAATCATGCCACAACCTCCTCAGCAGTGCAGATCCTCTCTCTTAATGCATTTAAATCCATCAGGCATTCTGTCGCTTTTTCCCCCCTCTTTTGAAGGATGCTTTCCCAGAGTCACCTTACCTGCTTCAATGTTGCCTGTACAACTCTAGGCCTGCTGAACATTAGTCTTTAAGAACATCCTTTCATCGTCCCCCTGAAGATTCACTTTGCCTTTGTCTTCTGTTTGATATGCCATAACCTTGATCAAATATTTTCAAATGCTCTCATTTAATAATGCCCTTTTGAGTCATGGTTTTTTTTTCTTTAATGACACTCTCTACCAAAAGAAATGCCTAATAGTCCTGTGTACTAAGTACTTAGGTCTCAACAAAGACTAGTGGTAATTCATGTGATGTCCAATAAATGTCACTGTATATCCTTTGATGACTGAAACGTTCTGTGGTACCGTACCTTTATGGCTTTCCAGGGCATGTTGGTGCGATTTAAGAAATATGGTCCTAGCTCCTAAGCCTTTCTTTTTCATGTTAACTTCTTTATTTTGGTGGCATATATCCCCTAGAAGCTTCCTGCTAAAGAGTATATCAAAGTTAGTTTTTTGAAATATTGATGTTTAAAAATGTCTTTATACATCCCTGACACTCAGTTGATATTTTTACTAAATATATATTTGAGCAAACCTGATATTATAGGCATATTTTGGAGTTTTATGTATAATAAACTCAATGAAGACAGTGACTTTTTCTATATTATTTCCAAATACTTGGCAGATGGTAGGTGGTGAGAGAATGAATAAAGTGACTCCTATATGAACCTAATGATTACCAAATTCACCAGTGACACATCAACATGATTAGGTCTCTCTGTAATTTTTTTAAATGACTAGAAAATACTATTGATTGTCTGAAAAAGTATAAAATTCAATTATCTTAGACAGTAGTACAAAAATAGATTAAAATGCTTAACTTTACCAAGTAGAAATGGAAATGTAGGTTTGATCTGAATTATGTTATCTAATTATAACATTGTCACCCATCCTTTAAATGAATAAAATATTGCTTCTACTTTTAATGATGTCGTTAATAATGCAGTCAGCTTGAGCTCAATAGGTAAGCTAGTTTATCATAACTCAAAAGTCATCCTGTATTTATAGTATATTAAATGCATGAGCCAATAATTCTGAGCCTGGAATAATGCATCAATTCATAAAGAGAATTGCCTTTAATTTAGTCATTGGTAGGTAAAGAATAACTGAATATTCATCTTCTATGAAGGCTATTTTAATGATGACTTAATTGTCCTTTTTCAATAATAAAATCAACTACTCAAGCAAGTATGCCATGTTCTGATCCCAGTTAAAATGAGTGTGTCTCAGTTCTGTTAGAGCAGTGCTGATGGAGACAGTCTCAGAGCCTTGAGTCCTTCATGAGTTCCATGGCCTCATACTTCATGACATTCTAAAGCAAAATCCATGCAATTGCAAATAGGGGAATTAAATGGGCAGTCTATCAATGCAAACATCATTATCACAATAAAATAATTGAAATCAGCACCATCATCTTGTATACAAGGACAGAGTACAATATGTTCATTTCATTAACTTTGATTCCATGTCATGAATTCATACCTTTTCAAATTGAAAGTTCTGCCCACCGACAGGCTGTATGACCTTTGGCACATCCCATTTCCTTCTATATATTATTATCATAACCTCCCATCTATTTAGGCAGAAGTGGAGTCATAGGTAACTTCAAAGCAGTTGTCATATTACCATTTAATCCTCAACAGAAAAACTGGAGACTTCAATGCAAAACTTTTTAGTTTTGAAAACACAACTATTTTAACTTCAACCCTCATTACACACCCCAGCAATCTCCACATCTCCAGTTTGAATATACCCAGTTGTTCATAATGCTACTGTTTGTCCAGTCTGTCTTAGAGTATGCTGTGTTAATGTGAATACAATCCTTCAGGCATGGTATGACCAATGGCACATGTAGGAGTTTTAAAACCCTTCCCCTGAATGCATTTCTCCACCAGCACAGGAGCTTTTGCTACAACAACAGAGTAGCCTGGTTCACATTTACTTTACTGTTGACTGAAACTCCTGGAAGTTTGTTGTGAGTGTTCTTAGTTGTGTCTTTGGCTATCCATTCAGTTCTCCTCCCAATTGTTTTCTTTTTTTTTTTTAATCCAAGTACTGGACACTGCATTTATTCCTGAACGCTTGCATTGACATTAGTGACACCAAGCAAGTGTCCCTAAAAGACCACTTTGAATCACTTCCTGATGAAATTCCACAATTGCTCTCTGTGGTTTTAGGTGCAAGTTTTCATAACCCTATTTGCCTTCATGTGGCCAGTCTTGCATTGGCTCCTATTACACCATCAAAAAGACCTTTCAATAGAGTTTACCCTCCATATTTGAAGGGTAGGAGGACACAAGGGGGTTTTTCAATGCCTCCTTCATTCACCTCACTTTTGATTCGCTCTGTGCCACAAGAGTTTCCCCTCTATTCAGGAAGCACCAAATACACCCTGACTTTCCTATTCTGAACTGCCACTGAAGCTGTGTGTGTGTTATTTATAATTATTTTATTATTTCAAAGAAGCTTCAGCAATTTCTTTTTTGTTGGCTACTTAGATTTCAGCATAGAAAGCTAGATGCAGTTTTATAGCTATGCTTGAGAGGTTCTATTTGAAACTGTTTTAAGATGGAGAAGTTTTAAGTTATAGAGCCGAAGTGTTACAGTAAAGAGAAAAGATTTTATCACACACATAATGACATAATCAATCTAAATATACACGTACAAAAAAGATGGAACTAGCTGAAATTCCTAGTCTTCCTCAAAATAGAAATAAGATCCTTAGTATTTGTTTTAAAATGCTTTCTATAATTCATAAATAATAATTGAACTATTATGTTCTCTGCACTGAAAATGTTTACAATATATTTGGAGAGACATTTAAACTTTCTAGAAACATCAGATTAAGCAATAATACCAATCACTTTCAAACATGATTTTATTTAATGCTGACAACCATATGATTTAAGCCCATCTAATATTATAATCTGCATTTCAGAAATGAGAAATCTGTGGCTGAGGGAAGAAAGGAGATGTGTGAAGGTTACATAGCCTGTTGAGTGGGCAGAATTAAGTTGAACCTTAAGTCTGCTAACTCATAACCTGGTGTTCTTTCTACTTCAGTTCTAACATAATTTTTGTTCCATCGCTCTTTTTCAAATTTAGAATGAGAATCTAATTAAAAGTTTTTTTTATTCAATCTTTCAGTCCATGTATTTCCCATTTTATTATAAAATTCTTAAAAGTTGAGGTAAGCACATAACTATAAATATTAGACGTAAAATACATATGTTATAGATTATACTAGTCAGTAGTTTGCTAGTAAATGTTTAACAACAGGTACTTAGAGGAATAGAGGTAGGTACAAAAAAGTAAGATTTGTCTATTTCCATGGTGTGTATACTCCTACCATGGCTAGTTTTAATCTACCAATACAATGTCATTGACTGTCTATTGCCTGTGCAGTTAGGAAAAGATGCTCACAATCAACTGTCATGAGATGCCACCAGCTCTCATTGATTATTCGTCCCTCTAAGACATGTTGTCTGAATTAGTCACACACTGAGCTGTCATCCATTGTTTTTATTTTTCCCTCATGAGCTTTATTTAGAGATAATTTACATACAATGAACTGCATTCAGTTCAAGTGTACAATTCAGTGATTTTTAACAATTGTATAAATTAGCAACTACACTAAAGATAGATCACCTCCACTGTGTACCATTTTCAAAACAGCCCTTCCTCACTCTGTGTTCCTCACTCTATCCCTGGCAAACACCGATCTAATCGGATTAGTTCACATTTCATGTAAATGCAATTATACAGGAAGTAGGCTTTTGTATCTAGCTTTTTTTCACTCTGAACGTAGTGATTCTGTGATTTACTCAAGGTGTAGCTTATGTCAATAATTCACATTTTATTGCTGAACAGTATTCTGTATGAATGTAACACCATTTGCCTTTCCATTCATTTGTTGATGTGCAGTGAAATTGTTGCTGGTCTTTAGCTATTGGAAATAAAGCTGTTACAAATATTAACATGTAAATCTTTGTGGAGACCTATGTTCTAATTTCTCTTGGGTAAATATATAGGAGTATAATGGCTGATAAGAATATACTAAACTTCTACAAAATTGCCAAAAGTTTCCAAAGTGGTCATACCATTTAGATTCCCAACAGTAGTGTCTCTTTTGAATTTTAGCTGCACTGATGTGTTAATAGTAGTATCTCATTGTGGTTCTAATTTATATTTCTCTGATTCTTAATGTTTCCATGTGTGTATTGACCGTTCATACATACTCTTTTTCAAAATGTCTTTTCAAATTTTTGGCACATTAAAAAAAATCAGGCTGCCTGTCTTATTATTTAATTGTAAGAATTCTTTATATATATAAGATACTAGTAAAACATTTAGTTTTCATTTTTCACAGATAGGTGAATATTAGATAGAGTTTAAAATGAATTGTGGAAAAAATGATAATCCCATACATCTACCAGTACATTTCAAGCATGATCATATATCTTTTTTATTTTTATAACACAACAGTTCTGTGAGGAAAGTAGTTATAATTCTCCTCACTTTCAGAACAAAGAGACCAAGCTCTAGATAGGAAATAGAGCACTCGTTAGGCATGTGGGCTTTGGAACTAGATGACCTCTGTTCAAACTGTGACTCATTCACTGAGGACCCTCTAGCAAGTTGATAGGGAGTCTCTAAAGTTCAGTTTCATTACTGCTAAAATGTGAAGAATAATAGTACTTAAATAAAGAGTCCTTGTGAGAATTAAATAAGATGTTAAGATGTTGGGAGGCCAAGGTGGGCGGATCACCTAAGTTGCGGAGTTCAAGACCAGCCTGACTAACATAGTGAAACCTTGTCTCTACTAAAAATACAAAAACTAGCCAGGTGTGCTGGCACACACCTGTGATACCAGTTATTTGGAAAGCTGAGGAGCTTGAATCCAGGAGGCAGAGGCTGCAGTGAGCCGAGATCACACCACTGCACTCCAGCCTGGGCGACAGAGCAAGACTCTGTCTCAAAAATAAATAAATAAATAAGATCAAGGTTGTATAATAACTAGTTTACACAGCTATAATTAAAGAAATAATATAAGTTCCATAAAAGCTGCCCAAACAGACTGGTATGGGGGTTAAAGTCAGAGATGACTATATTTACTTGATGGAATTGTGAAGATAGAATATGACAGCCTAAAGCTTCTTTTGTTATTGTTTCTTGTTTGTTCATTTTGTTTTATAATCAGAGAGGAAACCTATCTAAAACAAAGTCAAAACAAAGGGAAGCAGTGTCAACAAATGGAGAGAGATCCCTACAGACATAGTCTGTACGTCTGGATTTGGCCATCCTTGAATTTTGATCACCCCAGACTGTCAGTAAAAATATATACATACATCATCTTTGATTCAGTATTATTTGGAGATCAGAAGGGCGGTAACATGGGTATCCTGTGATGATGTGGTGCAGGAGTGGGACACACCCAAGAGGGACATTGATGTGGTCTAAGCAAAATTAATCTGAAGGGTTTTGGACCATATCTAACTATCTTCCCTCTGGGTCTGGGCATTCCGTCACCAACACAAATTAACTTTGTTTAGTTAAACATAATATGTGTGTTGCACACCAGCATACACAAGCATCTTTTTTTGTAAGGTTTGGGTGTGTCAGGGTAGTATTATGTTATAAATCAATATCACTGCCACTGCCTCTCAGAAACTAAATCCTTCCAGTGTTCATGTTATTTATATCCATGAAGGGCTATTTTGTTGACTGAGAAGATGACATATTTTTATGACTATCTCAAAGAATATTGCCAGGCAGCTATGGAAACCTAGACATGTAACCAGAAGAAGGAGCAAAGACATCAAGAGACAAACGTGCAAGAAGTAGAAAGCCTTCTATTGTGGCTAATTCATAGTGGATGAATAGGCAAGTAGGAGAGTATAAAGGCTAGTTATGGCAAAGATGTGAAGATGTAGAGAACCCCAGATGGCAGGCTGAGGAGCCAGGATGTCCCTTCTTAAATAAGGGAGAGCCAGAGAGTGGGTTTAAGGGAGCAATACCTTCTTCCTGGGTGTGAGTCAGCATAGGATGGCTTAATGGGGAGAAACAAGCAAGAAGGATCCATAGAGAAGAGGCTGACAATAGTTTAAACAGTAAATAAGAAACGTCTGACCCAGAGTCACAGCAGGAGAAGAGGCATTTTGGGGAACAGAATCTACAGATTTTGTCACATGACTGCTACAGAGGGATCAGGAGAAGTCACAGATTTCTGGTTTTGGACAGAACACAGATTCCCGGTTTTGGACCCAGTCTGATTCAGAGATGTCTCTTACTGCTTTTCCTAGAGCAAGAACCTGGAAAACAGGAAGAAATGGGTAGTTTTTTGAGGGGTGGGATCAGCAATGATGATAACTTAATTGTGAATAGTTCGAGCATATATGTACCAGAAAGCCATACAAATAGCAGGCGATTGTAAATGAGTGTGAATCAAGAGGCAAAGACCAGAAATAGAAAATTGGGAACTACATCCCCAGAGGCTTCATTTAGAAAGGAAACGAGAATAATACTGCTCTATGGCAGGACGCAGCAGACTCCAGCCCGAAGGTATTATTTGACCTGGCACCTGTTTATTATCTTTAGTAATCTTTTTATTTTCCAAGAACTGTATATTCACATTCAGTTATAAAATAGGTTTGTGTAACCTTCACTGAGTTTTCCACAACAGTAACATCTTACAGAAGAGTCTAGTACAATATCATAACCAGAATGTTGACAGGAAGGAGCCTCAGTCTTATTCAAACATCCTCAGTTTTCCTTGTACTCCTTTATGTGTTTCAGTGTGTGTGAGTAGAGAGAGAGGGGGGGGAAAGAGAGAAAGAGAGAGAGAGAGAAAGAGAGAGAGAGAGTTCTGTGCAATTTTATCACACGTGTAGACTCAAAACAGTTCCCTCACCATAAGGAACTTTTGTGTTGCTGCTTCATAACCACATTCACCTCCTTCCCTCCCAATCCCAACCCCCAGCAACCACTAATCAGTTCTCTACATTTATCATTTTATGACTTCAGGAATGTTTTATAAATGTAATTATATCGTTTATAACCTTTTGGAACTGCCTTTTTCACTGGGTGCTATTCCCTGGAGATTTGTCCTAATTGTTGCCTGTATCTAAAAGTTCATGTCGTTTCTTGCTCAGCAGTATTCCATGGACTAGATCTACCAGAGTTTAACCATTCATCTGTTGAAGGACATCTGGGTTGTTTCTCGGTTTTGGTTGTTGTGATTAAAGTGATAATGAACATTTGTGTATAGGCTTTTGTGTGCATATAAGTTTTATTTTTTTCTGGGAAAAATGCCCAAGAGTGCAATTGCTAGGTCATAGGGTAATTGCATGTTTAATTACATAAGAACTATTAAATTATTTTACAGAGTAGCTATATCATTTTATGTTCCTACCAGTAACGTGTGAGTGATACCCTGCCACTTGTTTTTGTAAATCAAATTTTATCAAAACACAGCCACACTCATTTGTTAACATATTCTCCATAGCTGGTTTCACATTGCAATGACAGAGTTGAATGGCTGTTAAAGTCACTATATGGACCAGCAAAGACTGAAATATTTACTATCTGATGGTTTTTATGTCAGAAATATTTACTTTCTGGCAGAAAAAGATTTCTGACTTCCTCTCTAAGGATTGGTATCTGACTGTAGAACGGAACTCAGATGCCTGGGCTGGGTGTGGCAGGCCTAGAGCAGCAGAGTTAAGCATAAAGGAATGAAGCCCTGTCAAGGTAGGCCGGGGCTGCTGAAGGCAAAGAGATCTCTTGCATTTGCACTGAGTTGGATACAGTGGACCTTGAGAGAAATTCTGAATAGCGTGTCTATAGAATTAGAGGAATCCAGGACTGAATGAGAGAAATGCACAGAGGAGATGCCTGGAACCATTTTCTGAGCAGCAGTTGGCAATGAGAGGATGTTATCGATGAGGTGCTGTAAACATGAAGTGAGGAAAAGATGGTAAAAATGTCAGCTAAGGCAAAAAGAATTATCACATTTCCTTAGTTCTAAGAGGCCATCACTTATATGAAGCATGATTATCTAAATAGCAAGATTTTAAGGGGAATAAGTGATTGAAACTTTCAAAAATCCATTGTAAAATGCACCCACCTGCAATTTACACATTTGGAAGATGTAGGTCTGAAAATGAAAGAAATGTGGGTATACAGATGTTGAATACAGTATTGTGACTAGGCAGTTAAAATGGTTCTCTAGAACCATCACACGATATAGAAGTCCTGGAGGATGATTTAAAGGATAGACTGGGAAAGAAGCCTGAAATTGATTCTAAAATCTTGAGAAATTTTCTAATTTTGACAGCCTTGTCAATAGCCACAAAGTATTATATTGTCCAGGAAGTTACAGTAAAGTTTATTTCACATTAGATTATTGTTTTCAACATTCTCTTAAGATAGGTGTCATTATCTCCATTTTACAGACACATAAACTGGTGAGACATTTCCAGTTATTTGCCTAAGGTCAAAAGACAGAAAAGTAGCAGAGCTGATACATGAATTCAAGTGATCCCAGCTTCCTGCAAGAATGCCTTTGAATTGCAGGTAAAGATAATGATGAAGAATGTGTCATATGGATGGCATGGACTTCACCTTACTAACCTTTATGAAATTTTTTCATTTGAATACCCTGGTAGAGGCTGTAAAGAACAAGAACACTGGTGTCCCTTACTCCTTCATCTCCATGTATCAATGTTACAGGAATAGAGAAGGCACCACCATCAAGGAAAACCCAGGACTTACAAGTTCCAGATAATGTATGAGTGAAAGACCAAGTGCCCACAAAGGTAGACGAATCTGTTCCCAGTCGCACAGGGCCTGCTAAGATACAGTGCAAGAGGCCCAGTAGGTGACAGGAAGAAGAGAGGGCCTTGGGGACACTGAGCCTCTCCGGATGGAAACCCCATATCCCTCAGAGTTTTCTCAGCTTTCTTCCTCTTCAGTTCTTATTACTGATTTTTCGTTTGTTTGTTTGTTTGTTTGTTTTGAGACAAGGTCTCGCTGTGTCACCCAGGTTGGAGTGCAGTGGTGTGATCTCAGCTCACGGGGTTTCACCATGTTGGCCAGGCTGGCCTCAAACTCCTAGAGTCAGGTAATCCACCTGACTCAGCCTCCAAAAGTGCTGGGATTACAGGCATGAGTCACTGTGACCGGCCTTATTACTGATTCGAGTAATAAATCAGTACTTAGCTGCTCCATTGTCTTAGCTGCTTCATTGTCTGTCAACTACTGGGGCTCTCCTTGGGGTGTTTCTGATGCCACAGGGTCTCTAAAAACTCATATGACTTTATTTTTTCTTGCTGAACCCCATCAGCTTGCTTAAGCAACATGGAGATCAGGTACTCTGGGTACAGTTGCTTGCTGATGAGCATCCATTCAATTTCTCTAACCTGCAGCATTAAAACAAAACCATAGCACTGTGTTCTTTTCATCTATCACCAATTTCTCTATCACCTTCTTTCAATTCACAGTTACTTTGAGGAAAGGTCTGTTCTGTTTTTTCTCTTTTTTAATCCTTTTGGCACGTTCACAACCTGATTTCTTTACAAGCCTCTCACAAGTTCTTTCAGGCCCTCAGTCCATGGTTTTTGAACCTGTGTAGTTTCATCACATGGCCCAGGAAACACGAAAGAGCCGAGAACAAAACAGAATATGAAACCGCAGACAATCAAATGAGGGTACTTAGGTGCTTACGCAGCAACCAGAAGCCCTCCCAAGGGGCTCTGGGTCCACCAAGGATGACCTCAGATAAATACAGCATGTAGCCAAATACTAAGAACTGAGCAGGCATTTTAGTGTCTTTTTTTTTTTTTCCTTTTCTTATGTGTTCAATGGATTTCAAATAACATATGAATGATTGATTCAGCCTCATGAGGCTGGCTGTGATCTAATTCCCTGAGGCTGTCTGCACAGCAAAAGAGAAACAAAATCAGAGGAATCTGGGGATTCTAGCGAAGCTAAAATAAAATGGCGTGTTTGATTACTCCCTTTGTTTTCTCAATTACTAATATCTGAACTATTTAAAGAGATCCCCAAATGCCTTGGAAATAGAAAGTGATGGCAATAGTAAAATGATGGTGGCTTTGAGGATATGAAGCTTTTATTCTTAACTTTAACTAAAACCACTAAAAAACAAAAAATCATTTTTTCAGACATGATTAAGACCACCGAAGCAATTTTACCATCATTCCTTCTGGCCTTTGCTACTTAACTTGCTAGCACTAAGTAATAGGTGCAGTAATCCCAATTCTACTATTAGGTAAAGACAAGAAGTGAAAGGGACTAAATGCCCTTTCAGCTAAATCCCCTTTCTTTTGTTTTTTTCTTCTTTCTTTTCCCTTCCTTCTACCTTCCTCCTTTCTTCCCTCCCTCCCTTCGTCCCTTTCTCCATTCCTTCCCTTCCTTTCCTTCTTTCCTTTTTTCTTTCTTTTCTTGTGGTCCGGGAAAAGGTGAGTATTCTAAGAGTTTCCTAAAACAAATTTGTGCGGTGACTTCCCAGTGTGGGGCCTACCCATATGAATATGTCAGCTGTTAGGGACACATGTATCTTGAACCAGGAGAAAACAAACAAAGGACAGAGTGACCCAGTTCTAAGCTTCACCTATCCTACTATATAAAAAAAAAGAGGTTGAAATCACAATTTAAGAACTAATAAGCAAATGACACTGGCAAACAGAGGTATTAAAAAAGCTATTTTAGATGCAAAATATATATAGTTAGATTATATAACAATTTTAATATTACTCTGTATTTTGTGTTTCTCAGAATTTACTGCCTGCATTTTCTGGCTTATAAATAGTTTAATTATGAGTATTTAAAATTTTCTTTATAAACTAAATAAACTACACAAATTCTTTACACATTTGAAATAAGTTATTGATATTACCTGCTTCATCAGTTTGTGGAAAAAAATGTTTAAAATCTTTTATATTCAAATTACAAGGACACTGAACCCCTTTCTCCTTCTGAGCTTCTTCTTGGACGATCCTCAGGATATTTATAGCCCTTCACAAGGCTAGGCTTCAGCAACCTGGTGAACCCATAGGCCCAGGTGAAGCTATTCTTAAGACAAAAGAAAGAGTGAAAATTCAATGCTTCTCTTGATTTTCCTGTGGCTATTGATATTATGTGTTAAGCAACACCTTCCCATTAGAACTGTAAACATCCCCGGGGATATAAGGGCATTCAGTATTTGGCCACAAAGATATCGGTCAAAACCATCCTTGTTTTCTCCTACAATCAGCATTTCTGTATTAAGACAAATATCAATATTGTTAGTAGCTTATAAAAGAGCATTGTACATATAAATAGGAGAAAGTTGAAGGATTCAGCATGATTTATAGGTAACAATATAGAGGCTGTTACAGACATTTTTCTGGGGGTAGGGGGAGTGGAAGGCTCCAATGCAAACTCCTCAGGTGTTGCACTGCAAAGAAAGATACGTAAGCAAGCAGCTCTCACAGTAGGCCTCACTCCCTTCAGCAGGGAACACTCACAGCAGCACTGACAGGTGTACAGGTCCTCAGTGACCCACTGCATTCTGCAACAGCCCACAGAAATTTTGCTTGACTGGACATTGGGCTCCAGAAAACGGATCCTTACACTTGGGTTGTGGGGCTTCCAGGCGGTATGATTAGACATAAGTAGTCTCTCTTCTGCTGTAATCCAGGGCAGATGCACAAGCCTTGACACTAGCCATATGGCTTGGCCAATTACTTTGGCAACCTAGCAGGAAAATGTCACCACGACAGCACTAACCCTGTCTAGACATAATGTCAAAGGCAGCGTGGAGGACTGGATTCAAGCATGTTTGTTAATCAGGAAGCTTGGGCTGTATCTAGTCTCCATTGAACTTTGAAGGAATTCAAAGTTCAGTCCAGGAAGAGAGCCTGCAAGCACTCAGTCTTAAATAACTGCCTTCTTAATAACTTGGTTCACCTCCCAAAGATGGCCTCTAACCATGTGGCATGCCTCACTATTTTAGCAACGTGTACCATTTCAACCCAGGAGCAGTGCAACTTATTGTTGTGGGAGACTCTAAAAACTGGTGATTATTGACCAATTCACTAGTAACATTGTGCAGATTATATTTTCCCAAGGCAAACAGGGCACCATCATTTGTAAGGATAGCCTGGGAGGGTCACATCTTCAAGTCCAGAAAAATTAATAAGGCTGGCATCTTTGCTTGTGACTGAAAGATCAAGTAGAGGTTAACCACAGCTTGCATCATTGCTTCCAGGACTTTTCCAGTGGCTGAGGAAGTCATGTATTCTTGGAGGGAGGAAGAGCTACACTGTATGACTGACTTAGCCTCTCTTTTTTTTTTTTTTTTTTGAGACAGAGTCTCACTCTGTCACCCAGGCTGGAGTGCAGTGGCGCAATCTTGGCTCGCTGCAACCTTCCGCCTCCCAGGTTCAAGCAATTCTCCTGCCTCAGCCTCTTGAGTAGCTGGGATTACAGGCACACACAACCACGCCCAGATAATTTTTGTATTTTTAGTAGAGATGGGGTTTCACCATGTTGGTCAGGCTGGTCTTGAACTCCTGACCTCATGATCTGCCTGCCTCAGCCTCCCAAAGTACTGGGATTACAGGTGTGACCACCACACCCGGCCAACTTCTCTTCTTAGGACCCATTGTTGGCAGTCACTTTTATTGGCATGTACTGATGATATGTCTTGATGGAGGTGGGCAAATGAGTGAGAGGACCTAGGAGCACAGTAGTTTCATTAGCAAACACTAAAATGGCTACCAATTCTCCCTTTAACACTTCTGGCACTGTGTGGCAAGTCCGTTATCATGACTCATTAGCTGAAGAAGCTCATCACTGTGGGGCTGCACAGTGCTGTGTTTTCTGGTGTTTCACCCTCTAATTGAATAAGAAATCGAGTTTTCTAACCAACACAATGATTTATGGAAGCATTTGAAATTAGCCTGTGTTTCTGTATCAACATCTGAGTCACTGGATAACCCTGGAATTTCAAAGAAGTGGTCAGCTAGTTCCCCTCTTGTGGATTATATTTTGAAGACATCTTTATTTTTGTCTTACAGATGTTTTGTGCTGTTCCCTAATAGCATTGCTCCCTTGTACCAACTAGTCAGACTTTCAGCAAATATCCAGTGAGTCCTTATACTCCTTTGTTCATGTGTTTGTATGTGGAGGGGTTGGGGAGGGAGAGAGAGAGTGTTTGTGCATGGTTTATCAGGGGATATAGTTCAGTATTCACCTCAGTGGAGCTCACTCCTTTCCAAGTGACTCTTTAAGGCCCTTAATTAACAACCTAGGAATTCATTCCAACTTTTATCATTTTCTGAAAAGATGCCATCTCTTAGGACCTCCATGGAACTAATTTTTCTAAACAATGACCAGCGATGCCAATAGTTGGTTGTGCAGCCCAAAGTAGACACCCCCAAGAGTGATCCCATCCCTAAGGCAGAACATTGATTTCTAATCCTTTGATTTACACCAAACAGTCCATGGTGGGTTCTTGGTAAGATTTCCAGTACCAGCTGTTATGGAAACAAGGGGAAATAGCCAAGGGGCACTCTGATAAAGCCTGTTTATGGAGAAAAATTAAGGAAAGAAGTAGCAGGTGTGTATGTTCTTATTACCTATTATGTGCTAGGTCTGAGCACTGAGATCTAACAACATGAAACCTCAGACTCTGGGCAGAAGACTCTAACCCTTGGGCTCTTGAGATTCTCAGTTTCATGATAAGAAAAATATCAGCCCATGCTGATTTGGTAAAGGGCCACAATGCAGTAGTAACATAGCATGGTAGAATTATGCCTTTGGCCATATCTTGCTGACTGAACTTTCATGGTTAATGGTGAGAATTAACCCCTCTCCTGGAATGATTAAGAAGCTAGTCTCAAGCTTTGCAGTTGCAGTTATGTGACATGGCATGCTAACAGCAGAATTCATCATGTGTATCCATGGTTGAGGAAGCACCACTCGTTTTTCAGTGTTTGAGAGATAGACTAGAATTTTTTCAGTTGAGAGATAGACTAGAATTCAGACTAGGATTGGTTGCCATGATCACTGGACTAAACTCAGTTTCTATGGAGCTTGAGAAGGCTAGGTTGCAAGGGATAAGTCCTGAACAAGTTACCTTTCACCTCTCAGAAGGTTTAAGGCAGAAATTGCAAATTCCTTCAGAGTTCAACTGTATTCCATAAATGAATTATTTAGTGAAATAATTTAAGAGATAGTTAATACTATGGTAAAATAGACAGGAACCCATCCAAATGAGAAATTCATTGCCCAGCAATAACCATTGTTGCCCTGTGGAAATGTGGGCCTGGTATTGCCAGGTCTTCCTTTTATCAAGAAAATAAGAAAAATGAAAAGTATGGCATTCGACATACAAAATTATATATTATAAAACAAAACCTCTCTTTGGACTGGCTTGAGTTCTTGGATCAAAGACAATATAGCTTGTTACTAAGTTCTAAAGAGCCTAAAAGGGAAATGGGGGGGGGGGGGGGAAATAAGGAGAATGCAGACTAAAGCTTGTTTCAACTCTCCAGACCTCTTTACTTTGAGAGATTACTCAGTAAAGCACTCCATGATTCCCTTTGAGTAGTCCCCTTTGTAAACCTAATCAGCAGTACTAACCCCGTAATTCTGTCGTTTCTTTGAGGGATGACTTTACATCTTCTTGGAAGGCTGAGTACATTTTATTGCTGCCAAGACACCCTATGATATTTCAAAGATATCATTTGCTGCCTTCTTGTTGCTTCTACAGGTTTTTTGTGCTACCGTAAACATAAGCATGGGACAAAAGAACTTATTTAGATAAAGTTCAGCTCTCTGGAGCTAAATCTAAAATGTCATTGAAAAAAATACCATAAATAGTGTCATTTCGTCCTAGAGATAGAAGACGGGGGTGTGGCAGTGGGCGTGCTTGAGTGGCAGCTCAATCTTTTCTCATCAGTTTATCAGTTTCCTGTGGGTTATCCATGGGTAAAGCAGAAGAATGGCTTTGAAGAAGAATAAAGTCTCGAAATCTAACCAGGAGATGTGAAGTGTGTAGTTATTTGACCAGACATTAATAATATTTTTCATTTTGAATTTTGATCAAGCTAAAATAGAAAGAGAATCCAAGACAGAAATACAGAAATAGACACAAGAGAACAAAATGTGAAGGATCCTTTACAAAAGCATGTAGTAGAAAATGAGAATTCAGGGATCATTACCCTGAGGCAGGAGATGTTATGAATTCAGGGATCATTATCTTGCAGTGGGGAAAAGTAAGAAGAGATAGTTGAGAGAAAGAAAACATGTGAGATTGTCTACACTACGATCCTGACAAACTTGTTTGAAAAATGTGTCCCACCATTCATAGGGTTGTTATAACATTCATTTCAGAGATGGGCAAAAGATGAGCTTATATTGGGATTTGTGGTCAACTCTTCCTGGATTCTGAGTGGACCAACCTTAGCCAGGTAAAGTTAAATTATTTAGTTGCTCAAATTATCAACAAGAATTTATTGAGGCCTTCTTGGTTCCCATCACAATGCCTGGCACTCAAAGTAAGAAACAAAAACAACCAAACAAGAAATTTACATTATCATCTCTGTCTCTAAGAATTTTGCAAGCTACTTATAATGTGATTCTTTATATAGTATATCTTTATGGCATATAAACAAGAAATTTATGTTATCATTTCTGTCTCTAGAAGTTTGCAAGGTACTTATAATGTGATTATGAAGTATATCTTCATAGCATATACAGTGTATAGGATATATACACACATATCTTTATATAATATTTTCCTTTACATTATAATATATATATAGACCTTTTTATTTATTAGATGGAAGGGAATTAGTACAAAGCACATATGAAGTTCCTGACTTTCACAATATTTGCTCTGGAAGACCTATACAATTTTAGTGTTGCCTTATTTATTTGAAGTGAATCACGCGGTCGGGGGGAAAAAGTTAATATGCCCCAGGACAATATTCTTTGCCAGAAAAATCCAGAGTGGAAAAAAAAAAAAAAGCCTTACTAGAGAGTAGAGTTGTGAGTGTTAGAGGATAAGGAAGGTAGCGGGAAGGGGAGGATGAAGAAAGGTTAATTAACAAACACAAAATTACAGCGAGGTGGGAGAAATAAGTTCTGATGCTCTGCAGCACTGTAGGGTGAATATGATTAACTATAATTTATTGTATATTTTTGAAAGCTCGATTTTGGCTGTTCACAGCACAAATAATAAATGTTTGAGGATATGCTAATTACCCTGATTTAATCATTATACATTGTGTATATGTATTAAAATATCACTCTGTATCTCATAAATATGTACAATTTAATAAAAGGTCTTGAAATTCTGAGTGTCCAGAAGCACTGGCCTCAGGCTTGTGCAAGATCACTAGACAAGATAACCCCCAGACACAGTGTGGAGCTTATAGATCCCATGTCCTCTGCTGTGATATGAGTAGAGTGAAGATGTTAGGGCATAACTCATAGAGGACTATGAATGATACTATAATATGGAAAGCCTGAGCCTGCACACACTTTTTTCAAAGCTTCCTCCTTTGAGCTATATAGCATGAGATTATTAAATATTAGTACAATTTTACAAGCAAATCTGGCTTCAGTTTTTCATACCTTGCATTCAGTTGACCCCACCAAAAGTCTCCCAAAGTCTAAAAGCACAGGGCATTGATGTAATTTTTAGTTAGAGGATCACTAGCAACTCCCCACTTGAAAGGTGCTGGCAGATAAAATTTTAGAGCTGTAGCTATAATTTGAAATGTTAGGGGATTTAGCAAAATTGCATTTAAAAAAATGCTGTCTTTACTTCTTAACTCCCAAATAAAAAAAAAATACATTTATGTGATATTTAGGGTAGAACTGCAAGGATTCATGAGGATTCAGCATATAATCCAGTTATTATAATGCTGTTAACTAAAACTTTCAGAGTCTACTTTAGTTTTGGAGAATGGATAGGTTATAAAATTGATGTCTCTACAGATATTATCTTTAATTAAAACTACTTCTGTGTATCACGTAGTTGAAACTAGTAGCTGGTCCAGGGTAGGGAGATTTTTTAAAGTTTGTATATGAATAGGAATTTATTAACTCCTAACAATGTTAGGCAGTCAAATCTGGGTACTAGCAAATCAAATTCATGAAATCCTTGGCTGTCCCATATTGAGTTCAGGGTATGATAAAGGCACTAAGAACAATCAGTGATAAAAACAAAGTAATGTGGTTGAAATTATGTGACCTATTTGGACCAAGGTTGAATGCCTGAGAATTCTAACATCAACAAGATTTAAGATTAGATTTGAGTGAATAGGAAGAAGAAAAACCTGTAAGAAGACCATCTTGAACTAAAAGAACTTTCAGGTACATTAACTTATTTTTTCATAAGCATTGCAGAGTCATCAGTTCAGTTTCCTAAAGTCAGCTGCACTTGGACAGGGCTTGGTTCATTTTGGTAAGGGCTGTGGGACTCCTAAATCTGTCCACCTGGTCCTCATTTCTTTGCAAGTTCTATCGTAAGCAGCCAGTGTATCAACTCATAGATCTTCTCCTTCAGAGGAGTTTAACTACCCATCTTCTTCAAGAGTTTCTACAACTCATGCATTGGGGTCTCTCCATGACACTGAGCTAGCTATGAAATACCACACATTTTAGCAAAATTATAATTTATTATATCAGAACTAAGGGAAATTGGCCTGGTTTGACACCCCTGCCTCCCTCCTCCCGCCCAACCTCAATGTGCCAACTCACACATCTTTTTTAAAAGTTACTCAAGTTATTACAGGGAGGAGGTGGAGCAAGATAGTGAAATAGAAAACTCCATTGATCATCCCCCCTGCAAGGACATCAATTTAGCAACTATCTACACATAAACAAAGCACCTTCATAGGAACCAAAAATCAGGTGAGCACTCACAGTACCTGGTTTTAACTTCATATCGTTGAAGAGGTGGAAAGAACAGTCTTGAATTGCTGATGCCATCCCTCACTCATTCCCACCCCTGGCAGTAGTGGCATGGTGCAGAGAGCATTTCTGTGTGTTGGGGAGGGAGAATACAGCAACTGTGAGACATTGAACTCAGTGCTGCCCTGTTATAGCATAAAGAAAACCTGGACCAAACTCAGCTGATGCCCACCCAAAGAGGGAGCATTTAAACCAGCCCTAGTCAAAGGGAAATTGCTGTCCCCAGTGGTTAGAACTTGAGTTCCCTCAAGCCTCACCACCATGAGCAAAAGTGCTCTGAGAATCTAAATAAATGTGAAAGGCAGTCGAGGGCACAAGGGCTGCAACTCCCAGGGAAGTGCTAGTGCTGAACTGGGCCAAAAGACAGTGTACAGAGTAGGCATGTGACATACTTAGACACCAACTGGGGCAGCTAAGGGAGTGCCGGCATCACCCTTCCCCTAACCCCAGGCTACATGGACTATGGCTCCAAAAGAGACCCCTTCCTTCACTTGAGGAGAAGAGAAGGAAGATGAGGGAGGACCTTGTCTTGCATCTTGGATACCAGCTCAGCCACAACAAGATAATATATTAGAGTCTTGAGGCCCCCTTTCCAGGCCCTAGCTCCTGGACATCATTTCTAGATATATGCTGGGCCAGAAGGGAACCTGCTGCCTTGAAAGGAAGGATTCAGTCCTACCAGAATTCATCACCTGGTAACTGGATAGCCTTGGACTCTGAATAAAAAGCAGTGATACCCAGGTACTATGTCAAAGGCCTTGGATGAGACTCTGAGACTTCCCAGCTTCCGGTGAGACTCAGCACATTCCTAGCTGTGGTGCCTATGGTGTGGGATACCTTCTGCTTGAGAAAAGCAGACGGAAAGTAGAGGGGGCTTTTTCTTGCACCTTGGCCACAGGGTAGAGCACCAAGCATGCTCTTGGGGTCTTTAATTCCAGGACTTGACTCTTGGATGGCATTTTGCACCTTCCCTAGGTCAGAGGGGAGCCCACTGCCCTGAAGGATGAGACCCAGGTCAGGCAGCATTCACTGCAAACTGATTGCAGAGCACTTGGACCTTAAGGAAACATCACTGGTAGTCTGGCAGTATTCCCCATGGGCCTATGGTGGCAGTGGCCATGGAGTGAAGCTCATCTGCCATCGGAAATGGGAGTAAAGAATGAGAATGAGTGCCTCTTGTAGTCTGAGTGCCACCTCAACCATGGTACAATAATAGAACTAGAGGTAGACTTCTAAGATTTTTGACTCTAGTCTCTGGCTCTTGGACAGGACCTCTGGACCTCACGGGGGTCTGTGGAAACTCACCACTCCAAAGGGAAAAACATGTTCCTGGCTGGTTTTGACACCACTGATTGTAGAGCCCTAGGACCTTGAGCAAACACAGACAATAACCAGGGAGATCTTATACCAGACTTTGGGTGAGACTCAGTGCTATGCTGGCTTCAGGTCTGACTCAGTGCAGTTATAATGGTGGGGGCTGCAGGGCTACTTGTGTCACTCCACTGTCAGATTTCAGTGGCTTAGAACAAAGGGAGAGACTCCATTTGTTTGGGAGAATGGAAGGGAGGAAAGCAAGAATCTCTGCCTGTTAATCTAGAGAATCCCCCTGTGTTTATCTTATCTAAGACAATCAAGATGGTACCTCTATGAGTCTGCAAGAACCACAGTGTTACTGGGCTTGGAATGGCCCCTAAAGCAGACACAGTTTGGATCATAAAATTCAAGTCCTTTTGAATATCTGGAAAATCTTCCCAAGAAGAATGCATACAAATGCCCAGACTGTGAAAACAATAGTAAAATCTAACTCTTCAAGGCCCAGAAACAGACAAACATCTATAAGTTTCGAGACAATCAAGGAAAACATGACCTCACCAAATGAACTAAACTAAATGGTACCAGGAACCAGTCCTGGAAAAATAGAGATATCAAACCTTTCAGATAGAGAATTCAAAATAGCTGTTTTGAGGAAACTCAAAGAAATTCAAGATAACACAAAGGAATTCAGAATTTTATCAGATAAATTTAACAAAGACATTGAAATAATAAAACAAAGCAGAAATTCTGCAGCTGAAAAAATGCACTTGCGTACTGGAGAATGCATCAGAGTCTTTTAATAGCAGAAGTGATCAAACACAAGAGAATTAGTGAACTTGAAGACAGGCTATTTGAAAATACAATGTGAGAGGAGAAAAAAGAAAAAAATTAAAAACCGAAGCACACCTACAGGAGCTAAAAAAAATTTTAAAAAAAGCCTCAAAAGGGCAAATCTAAGCATTATTGGTCCTAAAGAGGAGATAGTGAAAGAGATAGGGATAAAACGGTCATTCAAAGAAATAATAATAGAGAACCTCTCAAACCTACAGAAAGATATCACTATCCAAATACATGAAGGTTATAGAACACCAAGCAGATTTAACCCAGAGAAGACTACCTCCAGGCATTTAATAAGCAAATTCCCAAACATCAAGGATCAAGAAAAGATCCTAAAAGCAGCAAAAGAAAAGAAACAAATAACGAACAATGGAACTCCAATACATCTGGCAGCAGACTTTTCAGTGGAAACCTTACAGGCCAGGAGAGAGTGGCATGACATATTAAAAGTGATGAAGGAATAAAGCTTTTATCTTAGAATAGTATGTCCAGTGAAGATATCTTTCAAACATGAAGGAGAAATAAAGACTTTCCTAGACAATCAAAAGCTGAGGGATTTCATCAACACCAGACCTCTCCTGCAAAAAATGCTGAAGGGAGTACTTCAGTCATAAAGAAAGGGATATCAATGAGCAACAGGTAATAGTACAAAAGTCATTGGTAATAGTAAATACACAGAAAAAACACAGGATATTATAACACTGTGAGTGTAGTATGTAAATTACTCTTATCCCAAGCAGAATGACTAAAGGATGAACCAGTAACAACAAAACAACAAAAAGAACTACAACAACTTTTCAAGACATAGACAGTACAATAACGTATAAATAGAAACAAAAAAGTTAAAGAGCAGGGGGAACAAGTTAAGGGGTAGACTTTTTGTCAGTTTTCTTTGTGCTTATTTGCTTGTTTATTTGTTTAAGCAAACAGTTTTAAGTTGTTATTAGCTTCAAATAATGGGTTATGAGAGTATTTACAAGCTTCATGTAGCCCCAAACCAAAAAACATATAATGGATACAGAAAAAAATAGAATGAAGAAAACTAAATCATATCACCAGAGAAAATCACCTTCACTAAAAGAAAGACAGAGAGGAAAGAAAGAAGGAAAAGAAAGCCATATGACAACCAGAAAACAAATTTTAAAATGGGAGAGGCAAGTACTGTTTTATCAATAACAACATTGAATGTAAATGAGCTAAACTCTCCAATAAAAAGACATAGAGTGGCTGAATGGATAAAAAACAAGACCCAATCATCTATTGCCTACAAGAAACACACTTCACATATAAAGACACACATAGACTGAAAATAAAGGGATGGAAACAAATATTCCCTGCCAATGGAAACAAAAAACGAGCAGGAGTAGCTATCCTTACATCAGACAAAATAGATTTCAAGACCAAAAAAAAAATAAGAGAAAAATAAGGTCACTATATAATGAGAAAGGGGTCAGTTCAACAAGAGGATATAACAAATTTAAATATTTATGTACCCAATAAAGATAAGTGCATATATAAATATATAAAAAGGAATATATTATTAGAGCTAAAGCGAGAGATAGGTCCCGATTCAATCGATAGCTGGAGCCTTTAACCAGCCCATTTTCCACACTGAGCAGATCTTCCAAACAGAAAATCCACAAAGAAATGTCAGACTTAATCTGCACTATAGACCAAATGTGTCCAATAGATATTTATAGAACACTTCATCCAACTGCAGAAGACACATTCTTTCCCTCAGGACATGAGTCATTCTCGAGGATAGACAGTATGTTAGGTCACAAAGCAAGTCTTAAATCACTCAAAACAACTGAAATAATATCAAGCATCTTCTCTGACCACAGTGGAATAAAAGTAGAAATCAGCAACAAGAAGAATTTTGGAAACTATGCAAATACATGAAAATTAAACAATATGCACCTAAATGACCAGTGGATCAATGAAGAAATTAAGAAAAAAATAAAAGATTATTGAGACAAATGAGAATAAAAACAACATAGCAAAACCTATGGGATACACCAAAAGCAGTATATGTGCTTATAATAAAGAAAAACTTTCAATAAACAACCTAATGAAACCTCTTAAAGAACTAGAAAATCTGAGCAATAAAATTGAAATGAACACAATACAAAAGATTGATGAAACAAAAGGTGGTTTTTTTGAAAAGTTAAAGTCAATAACTAAAAAAAAACAAACCAAGTTAAACAAAATTGACAACTTTAGCCTAAGAAAAAAAAGAGAAAATCCAAATAAATCAGAAATGAAAAGGAGACATTACAACTGATACTGCAGAAATTCAAAGGATCATTAGTGGCTACTATGACCAAGTATTCACCAATAAATTGGAAAATCTAGAAGAAATGGACAAATTCATAGACACATACAACCTACTAAGATTGAACCAGAAAGAAATCCAAACCCTGAACACACCAGTAACAAGAAACGTAACTGGTATGGTTTGACTCTGTGTCCCCACCCATATCTCATCCTGAACAGTAATCCCTACATGTCGCGGGAGGAGCCTGATAGGATAGGAGGTGATTGAATCATGGGGGCAGACTTACCCCTTGCTTTTCTCATAATAGTGAGTGAGTTCTCACACGATCTGGTTGGTTGAAAGTGTGCAGGGTTTCCCCCTTTACTCTCTCTCTCTCTTTCTCCTGCTCTGCCATGGTAAGATGTGCTTGCTTCCCCTTCACCTTTTGCCATGATTGTAAGTTTCCTGAGGCTTGCATGTCATGCTTTCTGTTAAGCCTGCAGAACTCTGAGACAATTAAACCTCTTGTCTTCATAAATTACCCAGTCTCAGGTAACTCTTCATAGCAGTATGAAAATGTACTAATACAGTAATCAAAGCCATAATAAAAAAACCTCCCAGTAAATAAAATTGGAGATCTAATGACTTCACTGCTGAATTCTACCAAACATTTAAAAAATTAATACCAATCCTACTCAAACTACTCCACAGAATAGAGGGGGAGGAAATACTTCCAAGCACATTCTGTGGAGTCAGTATTACCCTGATACCACACCAGACAAAGACACATCAAAAACAGAAAACTACAGGCCAATATCTCTGATGAATATTGATGCAAAATCTTCAAAATACTAGCAAACCAAATTCAACAGTACATTAAAGAGATTAAACAGATCATTCATCATGAGCCAGTGGGATTTATCCCACAGATGCAAGGATAAATCAACATATGCAAATCTGTCAATGTGATACATCATATCAATAGAATGAAGTACAAAAACCATATGATCATTTAAATTGATGCAAGAAAAACATTTGATAAAGTTCAACATCCCTTTATGACAAAAACTCTCAAAAAAACTGGATAGAAGGAATATAAATCAACAGAATAAAAGCCATTTATGACAGACCCACAGCTATGAGAAAAACTGAAAGCCTTTCCTCAAAGATTTGGAACACAAGAATGCCCATTGTCACTACTGTTATTCAACATAGTACTGGAAGTCCTAGCTGGAGCAATCAGACAAGAAAAAGAAATAAAGGGCATCCAAATTGGAAAGGAAAAAGTTAAATTATACTTGTTTGTAGATGACATGATCTTATAAAGACTCCACAAAAAAAGATTAGAACTTATAACCAAATTCAGTGAAGTTGCAGGATGCAAAATCAACATGCAAAAATTAGTAGCATCTCAATATGCCAAAAGTGAACAATCCCAAAAAAATAAAAATGTAATCACATTTACAATAGCCACAAATTAAATTAAATACCTAGGAATCAATCAAATACCTGAAAGATCTCTATAATGACAACTTTAAAACAGTGTTGAAACAAATTGAAGAGGACACCAAAACCAGAAAGATATTCCATGTTCATGGATTGGAAGAATAATATGGTTAAAATGTCAATACCACCCAAAGCAATGTACAGATTCTATGCAGTACTTATCAAAATACCAATAAAATTCTTCACAGAAATAGAAAAAAAAAATTCTATTATTTATATGGCTCCATAAAAGACCCATAATAGCCAAAGTTATCCCAAACAAAAAGAACAAAACTGTAGGAATAATATTACTTGACTTCAAATTATACTACAGAAATACGGTAACCAAGACAATGTGATACTGGCATAAAAAACAGACACATCGACCAATGGAACAGAATAGAGAACTCAAAAACAAATTCACACACCTACAGTAAACTCATTTGCAACAAAGGTGCCAAGAACATACCCTGGACAAAAGACAGTCTCTTCAATAAATGGTGCTGGGAAAAGTGAATATCCATATGCAGAAGAATGAAATTAAACCCCAGTCTCTTATATACAAAGCTCAAATCAAAATGGATTACAGACTTAAATCTAAGACCCGAAACTATGAACCTACTACAAGAAAACATTGGGGAAAATCTCCAGAACATTGGTCTGGGCAAACATTTTTTGAATAATACTTCAGAAGTACAGGCAATCAAAGCAAAAGTGGACAAGAGGGATCACATCAAGTTTAAAAGCTTCTGCACAGCAAAGGATACAGTCAATATAGTGAAGAGACAACCCATATAATGGGATAAAATATTTGCAAACTAACCCTCTGACAAGGGATTAATAACCAGAATATATAAGGAACTCCAACAACTCTATAGGAAAAAAAAATGGGCAAAAGATTTGAATTGATGTTTCTCAAAAGAAGACATACAAATAGAAAACAGGCATATGAAAAGGTGCTCAAAAGCATTAATCATCAGAGAAATGCAAACCAAAACTACTATGAGTTATCTCACCCCAGTTAAAATGGCTTTTTTTTTCCCCTCAAAAGACAAGTAATAACAAATTCTGGTGAGGATGAAAAGATCATACACTGTTGGTGGGAGTGTAAATTTGTACATCTACTATGAATAGTTTGGAGTGTCCTCAAAAATCTAAAAATGGAGCTACCACGTGATCCTGTAATCCCACTGTTGGGTAAATATCCAAAGGATAGGAAATTAGTATATCAAAGAGACATCTGCACACTCACATTTGCTGCAGCACTGTTCACAATAGCCAAGACTTGGAAGCAATCTTAGTGTACATCAACAGATGAATGGATTTTAAAAAGTGACACATGTACACAATGAAGTACTATTCAGCCATGAAAAGGAATGAGATCCAGTCCTTTGCAACAACATGGGTGGTACTGGAGATCATTATGTTAAGTAGAACAAAACAGGCACAGAAAAACCAACATCACATGTTCTCACTTATGTATGAGATCTAAAAATCAAAACAATTGAATTGGTGGAGATAGAGAGTGGAAGGATGGATACCAGACACTGGAAAGGGTAGAGCGGGGATGGTGGTAGGGGGTTGAGGGATGATTAATGGGTACAAAAAAGCATATAGAAAGAATGAATAAGACCCGCTATTTGTTAGCACAACACGGTTACTATAGTCAATAATAATTTAATTGCATGTTTAAAATAACTAAAACATTTTTTCATGTGTCTGTTGGCTGTATGAAAATATCTTCTTTTGAGAATGTCTGTTCATATCCTTTCCCTAGCTTTGATGGGGTTGTTGTTTTTTTCTCCGTATATTTAGTTTTTGAGTCTTTGTAGATTCTGATATTAGCCCTTGTCAGATGGAGTAGGTTGCAAAAATTTTCTCCCCAATTCTGTAGGTGCCTGTTCACTCTGATGGTAGTTCTTTTGCCTTTGTGGCCAAAAGCTCTTTAGTTAATTAAGATCCCATTTGTCAATTTTGCTTTTGCTGCCGTTGCTTTGGTGTTTAACATGAAGTGCCTGAGTCCCTTGCTCATGCCTATGTTCCTGAATGGTAACTAACCTAGATTTTCTTCTAGGGTTTTTATGGTAATTAGGTCTAACCATGTTAAGTCTCAATCATCTTGAATTAATCTTCGTATAAGGGGTAAGGAAGGATCCAGTTTCAGCTTCTACCTTATGGCTGCCAATTTTCCCAGCACCATTTAATTAAATAGGGAATCCTTTCCCCAGTTTTTCTTGTTTCATCTCAGGTTTGTCGAAAGAATCAGACTGGCTGTTAGAGTGTGCGGTATTATTTCTGAGGACTCTGCTGTCTGTTCCATTGGTCCCTATAGCTCTGTTTTGTACCAGTACATGCTGTTTTTGGTTACTGTAGCCCTTGTAGTAAGTTTGAAGTCAAGTAGCGTGACGCCTCCAGCTTGTCCTTTTGACTTAGGATTGTCTTGCTTGCGGCTCCTTTTTGGTTCCAATGAACTTTAAAGCAGGTTTTTTCCAGTTCTGTGAAGAAACTCATTGTACTTGATGGGGGAATGGCATTGAATCTATAAATAACCTTGGGGAGTATGGCCATTCTTCACGAATATTGATTCTTCCTATCCATTGGAGCATGGGTATGTGCTCCAATTGTTTGTGGTCCTCTTTGGATTTCACTGAGCAGTGGGTTGTAGTTCTCCTTGAAGAGTCCCTTAACATCGCCTTGTAAGACTGGATTCCCTAGGTTTTAATTCTCTTTTGAAGCAATTTGTGAATGGAAGGTCCATTCCTGATTTGGCTCATCTGCTTGTCTGTTACTGGTGTATAAAAATGCTCCATCCGTCACTCGCATCAGAGAAATGCAAATCAAAACACAATGAGATACCATCTCACACCAGTTAGAATGGCCAATCATTAAGAAGTCAGGAAACAACAGGTCTGGAGAGGATGTCGGGAGAAATAGTGACACTTTTACACTGTTGGTGGGCGATTGTAAACTAAGTTCAACCATTATGGAAAACAGTATGAGCAATTCCTCAAGGTCTAGAAACTAGATGTACCCAATACCCCACCCATCCCAGCTATGGGTATATACCCAAGGATTATAAATATTCTACCTACAAGACACCATGCACACGTATGTTTATTGCGGCACTATTCCACAATAGCAAAGACTTGGAAATCAACCCCAAAGTCCATCTGTGACAGACTGGATTAAGGAAAATGTTCACATATACACCATCGGAATAACTATGCCAGCCATAACAAAAGGATGGAATTTTGCGTCCTGCTTGTAGGACCATGGATGCAGCTGGAAAACCATCCGATTGGCTAGCAAACTATCACGAGAGAGAGAAAACCAACACCGCATCGTTTCCCATAGTGGGAACTGAACGAGATCGCATTCACTTGGACTCGGGAAGGGGACATCTCACCACTGGGGCCTATGCATGGGGAGGCCGGGAGCCGTGGGAGGAGCCCTTGCATTGGCGGAGTTCATACATGATATAAAGGTGATGACTTGAATGGGTCCCCCACGAGGTTGAAGGGGTGCAGCACACCCCGCCAACATGGCACCAAGTACATACATATGTAACAAACCTGCACGTTATGCGCCATATACCTCTAGATTAAAGTATAACTAAAAAACAATAAATACATCAAATAAATTGCGAAAAAAAACAAGACAGGGATAATCGAAAAAAAAAAAAAAAGACTTCACTCCACAGGCATTGGGAAAAAAATTGTTTGTAACACAAAGGATAAATGCTTGAGGGGAGAAATACCCCGTTCTCCATGATATGATTATTACACATTGCCCACCTGTATCGAAATATCTCGTGTATCCAACAAATATATATGCCTGCTATGTACCCACAAACATTTAAAAAATAAAAAAGTTACACAAAGTTTGCAAGGCACACTACAGTGTAAAAATATGGGGAGAATTTTTTCCTAACTAAGAGGAGAAAATTGTTTTAAAACAATTAAGAAATATTAATATGCTTCCTACCACTGCAAGTATTAGCTTATGTTGACAGGAAAATAAGTAAGGCATTTGTGAATTGGAAATTTGCAAACTCCCAAAACAGTTTGATCAGAGACTTAGGATGTGTCCAGGCCTTGGACTGCACATTTGCCTTAACCCCTTTCCTGCTTTAGTCCAGAATTTTGTGTTTCATAGCAAGTAGCTAGCACTGACTTGCAGATTTGGCAGTGCAGT
Source organism: Rhinopithecus bieti (assembly GCF_001698545.2). NCBI lineage: Eukaryota > Metazoa > Chordata > Mammalia > Primates > Cercopithecidae > Rhinopithecus > Rhinopithecus bieti. The sequence goes on from NW_016805531.1 coordinate 2,900,177, forward strand.
GCTTTGTAGAAGTCTTAAATAAAACAATTGGGGTTTCATTTTTTCACTTTCAATTTCACAGTAGCACACATTAGCTCACCCACACATTCTTAATTATTGCCTTGTATGTAATTGTTTCAAGAACATGTGTGTGAGTGTGTGTGTGTATGTGTGTTCACATGTTAGTATATGTGTGTCTAAAATTCCCATGATACCACTTGGTGGCATGGTCCACTTCTTAACCCACTCTGATTTACTCTCAGTAGCTAAGAGGAATAGCAGTATTAGGAGCATGGATGCTGAAACCAGGCATTGAAGCTCTCCATGTGGATCCTGATTCCACTGTTTGCCAGGTTTGGGAGGTTATTCATCTTCAGTTTTCCCATTAGTTGTTGTGATGAGTCAATTGTTTAAACTTCAGCATTGCCTGTCACAATTAGGGTAAGGCGAATGAGATACTTTCCTCAGAAGCAAAATGTAAGGGGGCATCAAATAACAATCAAGATAAATAAAAATTGTATGCAATGTTTTACAAAATTTAAATATCAGTGGTGTTTAATGTGTTGATTTGAGTCCACAGTTGACATCTCAGGATCCACAGTTTCCTTAGAGTCTAAAGACAAGAACCCTGACTCAAGCATTTACAGCCATTTAGCATAGCACACACATTCATCTGCCCTAACAAAAATTGATACCTACTAGAGTAAAAGTTAATACCCAAAATAATTGAGTCAATGGTTCCATGTAGACCCCAGGCAGATGTAAAATCACTGAGGATACTCAGACATATGTGTTATTTCTTTTGAATCACCTTTAATGTTAGTGCAGAAAGATAAATCCTAGACTTGCAATGGACCTGCCTTTTCCTATTTATAAATGAAACCATGTATAATTTTACCCTGGCAATTATTTTAATTATTATTTCCCAAGGCAGTGTTAAATCACCGACAATGACATCCAGAGGCATTGTTATCTCTGGGCACAAATAGAAAATCCTGGATTATGGATTGGCAACAGCATAGGAGCAGGTTCTCTCATCAAGCTGTGACTTTAAAATGTGTAGTATTAGGAAGATAAGAACACTCCCACCCCACACTTCCTCCCTCCTCCCTAAGCCGGAATGCCTTTTCCCCCTCCCTCCTTCAAGGAAAATTAAATGAAGACAGCTAACGAGCAGTTTTATTTTCTTTCAGCAAAGGTCAGCAATCCCGCAGCAGCAAATTAATCCCAATTAGTAATGATATTTTGTCTTGATAAACGATGACACATTTGATTTACTGTGTTTCCAGGATGCAGGCAGCAAATGTTAATGATTTGGTTTGCTGGGAATTTATACTCTTGCTCATTTCCCATTTGCTGATCAGTTGCGGCTCATGAAGACTTGGCTGCTTCAACTAATGAACTGAGGGTCTCACAGGAATAATGGTGTGTTCTGCAGGCCTCATTTTTTTATGCCATCTGTAGAAATGCAGGCTCCTCTCAGAAAATATCTCTGGCAGCCAGGAAGGAGTGATTATGATCATATCAATGTCACTTGTAATTTGTATTTCACTTGTTTAATGGCATCCCCAATAAATGAAGTTTTCTGTAGAAAACAAAACTAATTATAGCAAATTCAGCGTTGGTGTGTGTGTGATGAAGAGAATTCATGAATAGAAACATACCTAGCCTTTCCTTATTTCATTAAAATATACTGACAGCGGTGATGCAGTTTATGTAATGATTTATCTGCCCAGCTGGTATGGTTTCAAATTAGACCAATAAGGATGTTTTCTTGAGATCTTTATAACTGAACACAGCATCCTTTTTTTTTTCTTTTTGCAATAAATGCAAATATGTCAATTTTTTTTTTCTTTTTCACTCCCAGGTTCCCACCTGGATCATTCAGTACTTTGAGGATTACTAGAGGCACTGTAGACTCCTCACAAAGGCTGCCAGAGCAGTCCCCTGAGGCTGCACAAATCAGGCTGTGGGTGATTCTGGGACTAGTGCACTTGCCTTCCAAGCATCACCAAAGATGCAGACTAACAGGAAGCCCTGGAGAATACTGACTCTTCCACCTCTGAAAGGCTGATGTGCCTTTCACACATCAGATATGGTCTTAGCTACAGAAAACTGATATGTTGGCTGTAACGCCAGGCAGGCTTGTCTCCTACTTGTTTACATGACACATTAAGAATGAAATATGAGGGACCATTACCCATCCTCATTTAAGAGCTGGAAATGTTAGAAACCCCATTTAGAATCTCCTTCGGGGAGGTGGATGTTTTCCTCTCATTCTTAATCATTGTTCTTACTATCAACTAATATAAAACCAATAAACTTTACTCTTATTGCTTAAGGGGACAGTTGTTTTTATGGCAAATTACTGGATCCGTATTATGTATTTTCCCTTCTCCTTTCCCTTCCTGGGCTCTCTGTTCTGCCTTTGTATCCCTGACCCAACTGGTGGTTCACTCTGGGATAAAGTTGGCATTCTTTGCTCTCTCTGAAATGCAAATGGTTGGGGTATTTTCCTGTTTACTTCGTCAAGTGCTGTAGTTTGGACTGGGGCAGGGAGAGGTATTCATGAGATGTCCTCTGCCAGACAACTTGTCTATTTCAGTAGTGAGCTCCACTCTTCAGTCAGAGATAATTTTTTCCCCTCATATTTTCCCACAGTGTTCAGTAGCACAGTAGTTCCCTGTATTAGTTCAGGTCCTCAAATACCAAGAAGGAATTAAATGTATAAGGATTTTACAAGGAGAAATGCCTGTGTAAGGAAAAAAAATAGAAGTCCAGAGGAAGCTAGGTGTCCTCTAGGGTATTCTAATGCTAGTGTTTTAAAGTTTCTATCATGGTGAACATGATGCAGAGCTGACTTATATCCTCCAGTTTCATTACTGCACCTAAATGAAACATTTGTCTCCCCAGGGTACTTTCATACATTCTAGGAGATAAGAACAGAGAGGAAATAAAGAATTCAGTCCTCAACCCTAGGTTTGAAATAGAACTTTACATTTAACCAAAGCACTTTCATATACATTATTGCATTTGATTCTGATGACAAATATGAAGTCAGCATTATTCCTGTCAAAAATACGTACTGCTATGGTCTGGCTCTGTGTCCCCACCCAAATCTCATCTTGAATTGTAATCTGAATTGTAATCCCCACTTGTTGGGGGATGGACCTTGTGGAAGGTGATTAGATCATAGGAGTGGTTCCCCCATGCTGTTCTTGTGACAGCGAGTGAGTTCTCATGAGAACTGGTGGTTTTATAAGGGGCTTTTCCCTGCTTCTCTCTGCACTTCTCTCTCCTGCCACCATGTGAAGAAGGACGTGTTTGCTTCCCCTTCCACCATGGTTGTAAGTTCCCTGAGGCCTCCCCAGTCATGTGGAACTGTGAGCCAAGTAAGCTTCTTTCCTTTATAGATTACCCAGTCTCAGGTATGTTCTTATAGCAGCCACCATGTGAAGAAGGACGTGTTTCCTTCCCCTTCCACCATGGTCGTAAGTTTCCTGAGGCCTCCCCAGCCATGTGGAACTGTGAGCCAAGTAAGCTTCTTTCCTTTATAAATTACCCAGTCTCAGGTATGTTCTTATAGCAGCATGAGATGGACTAATACACATGTCCTGAATTAACCCATAAGTAAACATCAGAAACACTATTGAAGTACATTTTACAAAACAAAAACAAAAACAAACAAAAAAAAGGCCAGTCGTGGTGGTTCACACCTGTAATCCCAGCACTTTCGGAGGCCGAGGTGGGTGGATCACAAGGTCAGGAGATCAAGACCATCCTGGGTAACATGGTGAAACCCCATCTCTACTAAAAAGAAAAAAATTAGCTGGGTGTGGTGACAGTCACCTGTAGTCCCAGCTACTTGGGAGGCTGAGAATGGCAGGAACCCGGAAGTGGAGCTTGTAGTGAGCCAAGATCGCACCACTGCACTCCAGCTTGGGCAACAGAGCAAGACTCCCTCTCAAAATAAATAAATAAATAATAAAAATATATGGCTGATACTCTTCAAAATGTTAAGAAGATGAAATACAAAGACTGAGAAACAATTCTAGATTTAAAGAGATTTAAGACATATGACAGCTAAATACAACATACAATCCTGGATTGGGCCTACAGCAGACTTTGCTACCCCACAAAAAGCAAATTTTTCTAAAGGGCATTTTAGAATAATTGACAAAATCTGAATAATTTCTCTTAGGATGAATAATACAGTTTCACAGTTAATTTCCTGATTTTTATAATTTTTTGTGCATATGTAAGAGAATGTTCCTACTTTCAGGAATTATAAACTGAAGTATTTAGGGGTAGCAGGATGTCATATCTGTAACCTACTCTCAAATGGTTTGGAAAACAGTGACACTCACACACTGTATGTTAAAGCAAACATGATTTTTTTTCAAGTTAATGCTTGGGGAATATAGTTGAAAGGTGTACAGTATATACAGTTATTGACTATTTTTGTAACTTTTTATAAATCTGAAATTATTTTGAAATAAAAAATTTTAAAACAATACCCTAAAAGATTTGGCATGAATAAGTCAGCCTCCCTATTCAGTTTTATGGATTAACAAATTTGGCTTGGAGGAGTAAAAAAAAAAAAAAAGTGCTTTGATTTAGATCACACAATAGATCAGTGTGAGACTCCAAACTTTAACCCAGCCTTACCTCCAATCTCTGTGATCTGCTCACAGGCCAAGCACATCATTCTTAGGTACATGGAAGCAGCAAAATGATACAATGACTTGGCTTCAGAGTCCAAGCTCTATCTACCTACTTTTACTGTTATGATGTCTTTGTACAGCACACTCTTGCACATTAACATAGCTGATGACCCTCATAGAGAGAAGCTTGTTCCTGTTTATGGTGAAATGCTTCGTTCCTAGATTTCATTACCATAACCATCCAAATTGTAGCCAGTTCACTCATCCATCTCTATCTGTAGATAATCTTGTCCTCGTCCTCAAATCCTTAGGCGGGCAGGCAAGTGCCATGTTATCCATGTCCTGGGCCCTGCTCTGACCATGTGCCTCAATGCCAAGACCCCTGATACTATTTTATTTCTGGAAATTAATTTCCCTCTTAATATCCTGGTTCCAGCATGTCTTACATCCTTATGCCTAAATCTGCTTTTGTTTTCCTTCCAGTATCCTTTGTTTTCCAGGACCTATTTACTCAAAACGTCTTCCTTGGGATTAAGCTCTTGTTACTTAAATCCCAGTCAGCAGGAACAGAGTAATCTCCAGGATCTGCCTGGACCTTCTGCTCCTACATCTGAGAGGTGTTCATCAATATCTCAATTTTTTGGAACCCAGACATACCTTGTTTTGTGGTCTCTCCAAAGACTAAATGTTCTTTATCATAGCCATCCCCTTGGTTCCATGAATAGAAATATACCTAGCCTTTCCTCATTTCCTTAAAATATTCTGATAGCAGTGATACAGTTTGCATAATGATTTATCTGCCCTGCTGCCGTGGTTTTGAATTATACCAATGAGGATGCTTTCTTGAGATCTTCATAGATTTTATTGCCATAACCATCCAGGTTCTAGCGTGAGCATCAAGCCTAGTCTTTTTCAGTGTGACTCAAGGGCTGAATTTGGATCTGGTTCATTCTTCCTTTAAAGTCCAACTTCATTTCCACATATCCTTTAAGACCTTCCTTGACCATCCCTATCCTTATAGAATTTCCCATTCAAATGCCTCAGTAAAATCACCACCGTTCTGCGTGTTACACGTTACCATGGACAGTTAGCATTCTTTTCCTATGTAAAGCTTACTCTCCATCCTCTCAGCAATAACATTGTTTAGAGGAGAGCTGGACTGAGGAGAAACTGTTCCTAACTTGCTGTGTTATCTTGCACAAGTCAGTTAATACCTCCAGACTTCACATGTAGTATCTGTGAGTAGAGAGAGTTGGATTAGAGTCTCTGTTTCTATTAGTGCCGCTATTTGTGAAGCTGTGGCCTATCCGGTGTCAAATAGCAAACATCCTGTAAGTGTTGGATAATGAGATTCTGACCCACAAGGGGCTTATAGTTATCAGAGGGTCAGGTAATGGAGTATCTTCCATGGAGGCATTAGAGACCCCTCTCTGAGCCCCATTATGTCCCCAGAGAGTATGACTTGGAAGCAGGAAAGATTATACATTTTTAACTAAAGGCAACAGGATCAGTACCCCCAAACAGCCAAATGACAATCTGATTCCTTTTCCACTCCTCGGCTATGTTGAGTATGTTCTGACAGCACAGTACATCACCCAGGGAAAGTGCAGGCTCATTAATAGCACTGGTTATTAAAGGATTTGGATCAGGGTAGCTGTGCTGGCAGTGTTGATGGGACACAGTAGAGAATGAGGAGGTAGAGTGTTGTGTTCGATTTTTATCTCTACTCAAAATGCTCTCGGTCCTTGTTGCCCATAATGTTCTCCCAGAGAGACCGTCAGACCATTAAAATCTATCAGACCATTAGAATCTTGGGCCTCACTCCAGACCTATATAATAAAAATCCGTCTTATAACAAAATCCCCAAGTGGTTGATAGGTACATTAAATTTGGAGACAAACTGCTCAACTTGACAGGATCCTTGTCTTGGGCCTAAAATACAATTTTGGAAACCATCTTTAAGAATGACAAATATTATATGTATATATAAGTATAGATATTGTTTTGTGTGTACACATAACACATATGCATATAAAATTTGTCATTCTTCAGTATTCTTAAATATCACTCTTAACATGTGTGTATGTATAATTAGATACAGTCAAAACCAAGTTTTCATTCTCTTATCAGCTTTTAATGCTTAAGACAGATCCTGACCTTCCCCTCCTCTGTTCTCTGTTTCATCCCTGCAGAATTCTGCTAGAATGAGAAGTACTTTCTGTCAAAGGACTTAATGTTTCACAGTGAATGTCTTTCTCCTCTTAGATAATAACACTAATTGCTAATATTTAAGGAGTGCTTACTAAGTATCAAGGGCTATTTTAAGAATGGGTTATGGATATTTTATTTACTCCTCATAGCAATCTTAAGAGGTCTCTTGACTTCCTATCTTAGAGATAAGATTAAATAATTTTCCCATAGTAAGTACCAAAAACAGATTATAGCACAAGGGATCTTGTTCTATGGCCCATGTTCTTACAGATTTGGTCCCTCTTAATGATAAAATAAAGATTTTGAAGGAGTCTCCAGTGACCCAATCAAAAACCAGGTTTGAGATATTGTGATGCTGTAATAAAATTAGCACTTGGGGAGTGGACAAGAGAAATGTCTGTTTTTTGGCCTCTCCTATCTAATCTTGTTTAGCAGCCCTATACTCCTCCAGCACATAGTAGGTTCTGAGAGCGGCTCTTCCATTAAGCAATTTTATTCATAACTTGGTACTTGAGGTAGCACTAACTACAAAGCTCAAAGAGAGATGGGGGAAGCTTTCCAAAAGCCAAAACCAAAATAGTAGTTTCTCCATCTACATCACTATTTTGAAAGAGTTCAGTAGATTTTTATAAACATTTCGAAAGTACTCTCGACCACCAACAAAAAAAAAATAGGCTGAGTGTGGTGGGTCACACCTGTAATCCCGGCACTTTGAGAGGCCGAGACAGGCAGATCACCTGGGGTCGGAAGTTCAAGACCAACCTGACCAACATGGTGAAACCTCATCTCTACCAAAACTACAAAAATTAGCTGCACATGGTGGTGGGTGCCTGTAATCTCAGCTTACTCAGGAGGCTGAGGCAGGAGAATCGCTTGAACCCAGGAGGCGGAGGTTGCGTGAGCCAAGATTGTGCCATTGTACTCCAGCCTGGCAACAAGAGTGAAAATCTGTCTCAAATAAATAAATAAATAAGCATGCATAAATAGCTAAAATACACTTTTAAAATTTTTGGTTAAAAAGGAAATACTGGCTGGGCGCCGTGGCTCACGCCTGTAATCCAAGCACTTTGGGAGGCCGAGGCGGGCAGATCACGAGGTCAGGAGATCAAGACCATCCTGGCTAACACAGTGAAACCCCGTCTCTACTAAAAATACAAAAAAATTAGCTATGTGTGGTGGCGGGTGCGTGCAGTCCCAGCTACTTGGGAGGCCGAGGTAGGAGAATGGCGTGAACCCGGGAGGCGGAGCTTTCAGTGAGCTGAGATCATGCCACTGCACTCCAGCCTGGGCGACAGAGCGAGACTCCGTCTCAAAAAAAAAAAGAAAAAAAAGGAAATACCATTTGGTATGTTCACCATTTCCGATTGTCATTCTCCTTTCTTCTGGCTGCATATTTAAGACTACAGCCTAGCCAGTAGGATGTACAATTTTATATAGATAGGAGTCTTCTGTATCTTTAAGTCAATGTAACAAACATATACATGTCAAAACCAATATTGCTGTGCTGCATCGGTTGAGAGATTTACCCCAGCACAATAACTTCTCTGTATGGGTCCATTACCACTGGCTTTTGGAGACCTCAGTGGGAGGCTGTCTACTTCCCTGATCACTCAAATTGAGAATATTTGTGCTATTCTTCAAGTTAGCAATGTAAAAAGAAACAAAAAGTCTTAAACAGTATTTTGAGATCATTTGTATAATTTGTAAACAAGTTAATGAAAAGTAGGAAAGCAAATATCAATAGAAGTAAAAGTGTTTCCCCATTTTGAATTAAAAGCACTGAAGTATTAAATCTATCTAGATTTTATGTGTAGGTAGCTAGTGGGAACAGGGAAGGTTAGTTGCCAAGAGAAAGAATATATCTGCATGGAAATTAAAGCCCAAAAACATGTGCATAAGAAGTGCAGCCAGATAAACAAAGGTTGTCTGAAAATGTGATTCCTAAATATAGCCTTAATCATATTGGCATGAAAAAAAATGACATAAAAACTGATGAAATCAAAATAAGGCAATTTATGCCATGAAGAAACTTGAGCTATAATGATTTCTGAAACAGATGTTATAAGGAAAAAAATTCTACAACTTTGTGAACTGCACTGTTATATTTAAGAAAAATGAAAATTATCAAAGAGGCCTATGTCAATTTGCAAAATATCAAGAACATAGGTTAGCAAAGTAATTCTATTATATCTTAGTGCTAGACTTTTTGGGAGGCAAGTATAGTTGAATGATAATGGGGATGGTTCCCGAGGCTACCATATCCCCTTAGTAGAAGAATATTATGGGCTTTTGGAGGAAGGATTCAATAAGTAATTCAACAGATTGTTTTTATTATCTTAGCTGCTTTGACATGAAGTAAATCTACTAGAAAAACTCAAGTAGTGATTTGGGGCATAAGTCAAAAAGTAGAATTGGGTTACCCTTAGAGTTAGGAGCAAGAAACAAATTAATACATCCTATCTGATAAACTAACTACAGTGTTACATGCCCAGAATTTATGTTGACCTACAAAAACTAAAGCAACAAATATGGACTTGAAGTGCAAAAGCAGTCAGTATATAACATTCCTGAGAGTTTGTGAACCTGCACAAGGGCAGGATTTGTCTTCTGTATTTTTGATTGTTTTCCTTTCTGGTAGAAGAAGGAATAGGTGTTTTTTGCAATATATGCATATAAAAGGAAATTAGCTAAAAGGTTTGAAGAAACACAAAAGGGCAAATGTGGGCTAGGGAGAAAGTATAGGAAACCTGGGAGCTAAAGACACAAAGGTTGTTGTATGTACCAGCAGGATTCTCTCACTAATCTCCACCAAGTTCTCACAAGAATTATCGAGGACAGGGAGGTAGACTGCAGGAAGACTCCATCCTTGCTGCAGGTCTGAGTGAAGTGTGTGACTGCCACTGTTAGAAAGCTCAAAGCTCACACCCAGTGCCTTTTCTCCACAGAACAAAGCCTTAAATGGCTGAGGGAGCAGCAGTAAACCCTGTAGTTCCTGGGGTGCAGGAAAAGATCTCTTGTGTCTAGGGGAAGATTAAAAGAAAAGAAAATCTAACCCTCGGCATGGAGAGCAGGAAACAGAGATATCTTACTGCTAGATGAGGGGCAGGAATATTGAGAAATTCCACATCCAAGAAAATATTCACAATGACCACCACCAAGCTAACAAGCAGTGAGGAAGAAGCAATGGCATTTTACTGTTGTTGGAAGGCAGGGGCAAGGGTAAAGAGAGAGATCCTATTTGAAAAGCAGGAGTGCAGGGGTAAAGTTTATAGTTGAGCATAAACATTGAGAAAAACTCTCTGACAAACCAAATCCCACACCACATAAAAAGTATAAAGAAGGTAAAATACCAACAACAAAAATCCAGATGTCAAAGAAATCCTGACTAGATTGACTCAATCCATAATATTAATGGCCTAGCAGAAGAAAAGGTGTTCCCAATGCCAGACAAAAATATGATTTATCTTAGTCTCAATACTTCTATGTGCTACATAGTATAATCAAACAAAACTATGAGAAATACCAAAAAATATTAAGGAAATAAAAAAGAAAATTCCAAGAGATCAATCAATCAATAGAACAAGACTCAGAGATTAACTAGATAATAAAATGAACAGGAAAATAATTTAATATAGTTATGATAATTACATTAAAGGCTTTAGTGAAAAAGATACACTGCATGAATGAACAGATGAAGAATTTCAACAGAGAATGAAAACTACAAAAAAGTTGAAACAGTAGAATAAAACCAAAATAGTGGACATAAAGAATGCTTTCAATGGGCTAATGAATAAACTCACACAGCTGAGTAAAATATCAGTGAGTTTGCAGATGAGTCAATAAAAATTTTCCAAAGTAAAATATAAAAGGAAAAAACAGCAGGAGAAAAACAGAAAAGAGAACTTCCAAAGCTGTGGAATATCATCAGACAATGTAACATACATACAATCAGACTACTGAAAGAGCAACAGAACAGGAGACAAAAATATCTGAAGATATAATTGCTAATAATTTTTTAAAAATAAAGGATATCAAACTGCAGATTTAACAAGGTAAGAGATTCCTAAGCTAAATAAATGCATACACACACAGATACATACACTCACGCATGCATACACAACTTCCATATCATATTTCAACTGCTTTAAACCAGCAATACAGAAAAAAGTTAGGAGGCAGCCAGAAAGAAAAAGGCACAGATACACAGTGCATGTAGTTGCAAAGATAGAAGAAATATATCATACTTTTCATTAGAAACTATAGATAATCAAGCGACATTAGCAATATGCTGAAAAAAATTCTGAATCAAGAAAGTAATAACCAGAAAAAGTTATTTTCTAAAAATAAGTTATAAATATTAATTTAGACAAACCAAAGCTGAAATAATTTATTCCAAGAACACCTGTACTTTGAAAAATGATGAAGTTACTCAGGCAGAAGGAATCTGATAAAGGGGGAGCACATGTTTTTATGAGTTTTATCTCCAGCTCTATCAAATCCTCACAGTGACAATCAGAGAAAAAAAAAACCAATCCCCTCATGGTTCTGGCAGTAGAGAGAAAGAAACCATTTTGAAATACACCAGAGCACTCTATTCTTCTTATCAAGGTCTGCCCTCTACAGAAACTAGTTAATCATAGGCCAACTTGCTAGGGTTTTATCTGAGACTGACACAAGGGAAGGGAAATACTCAACTCCAGCATCCTTTAGAGTTCCTCATGGGAGAAGGGAAGTACATAAATGGCGCCCAGTTGGACCATCCCATTCCATTTAAAGAAGGGTGGATGGCAGAGAAGCACTTGCAAAGTTCACAATCCAGGGGCATAGGCTCACTAAAAGTCTGAGACCTAATCAGAGGACGATAGAACACTTCTTCTCCCACTACACCTTACCAACACATTGCTAAAGGCCTACTTACAGCAGTTGATTTTACCCAATGCATCATGTCCAACTATCAAGAAAAAATTACAAGGTATACTGAAAGGCAAAAAAACATCACACACAGAATCAGACTCAGATGTGGTAGGTATATGAGAAATTCAAAATAAAAGTTAAAAACAACTATTATTAATATGCTAATGGCTATAATGGGTAAAGAAGACAGCTTACAAGAACAATTGTAAACTGCAATTTGCAGAAAGATGGAAATTCTAAGAAAAAAGAAATTTGATATATCAAAAACACTGTAGCAAAAACAGAATACCTTCAACGGACTTGTTAGTAGAGTGGACATAACCAAGGAAAGAATCTCTGAGCTTAAAGATGTCTCAATAGAAATTTTCAAACCTGAAAAAAAAAAAAAAAAAAAAAAAAAAAAAAAAAAAAAAAAAAAATCCCAAACTATGAGACAACTGCAAAAGGTATAGCATACACATAATGGGTATATCAGAAGGAGAAGAAAGAGAAAAGAACAGAAAAAACAATTGAAACAAGGACTGAGAATGTTCCCCAAATTAATGTCAGATAACAAACCAGAGATCCAGAGCACTCAGAAAACCCCAAGCAATTTAAATGCCACAAAGACACCTGGGCATATTATTTTCAAACTACAGAAAATCTAAGGTAAATAGAAATCCTGAAAGGAGTGATGTCAAAAAAAAAAAAAAAACATAGTGGAATAGGAGGTTCCTGACTGTCCCTTCTCCCACAGATAACACCAAATAAACATCTATACATGTATCATTTCCTCCAAAGGAAAGTCAGAAATGAGTTGAGAGACTCCTACACCTGGCTGAATGAAAAAAAAAATCCACATCAAAATTGAGAGAAAAAGTGGAGGCACACTTGAGCACAAACCCTATCCCAGCACCGTGTCATACAATCAGGAAAGAATCCTCAACACTCAGCATCTTACTGAGAAGAGAGAATTTGGACCACACATATAGCGCCCTAACTCTGATGTTCTTTATGGTTTGCTAGTTTTTGACCTAACTGGGAGAAGAAGGGGCCAGGAATATACAAATGTCTCTAGACCACAGAAAAAGCACTGATTTTATATGAGTGTGCAGGCACTTCTAGGGGCTTCATCCCATGGGATCAGGGCAGAGAAGGGGTTAAAATGCACAGCTCACAATCTCTCCCCAGAATGAATTTGTCGGCACACTCTACCAGCTGCTGCTGATGGTTGGGCTTCTAACTAACCTGCATTAGAGAGTTAATAAGTCAGACAAAAAATCCTGAACAGAGGCTCACGCGCTTCCCAAGACGTTTCCCCAGGCCACCCCAGTGATAAATCCAATTCTTGCTGGGAGGAGTGTCCATGCATTGAATGTCCCAAATTCTACAGCTCCCACACCAGAGACTGCATCCTAAGCCACCTAATTCTGGGAGTAGAAAGGACTAAACATGTGTAATTCTTCTCAGATCACAGTATAAAGAGGTAGTTTTAAATGGGCACACAAGCACTTCCAGGGGCTACATCTCCAGAGATCAGTGAAGAGAAGGAGCTAAAATGCATAGCTCCCACTTCCTGAAAGAGGTTTCCCTGCACACTCTTGTTGTTACTTGATGATAAATCTTCTAACAGCCTGAATTTCAGTTAATGAGGCAGCAAACAATAGGCCCCTGGGAACCTAAGTGAGGCTTGGGCACTTCCCAAGTCTTTTCATTGGCTTGATCTTGTGATAAATCCAGCTCTAGAGCTTTTCCCTGGAAAAAGTTTTGTCCATGCACTGAAGCTACTTCTATAGATCCCACCTAAAGGAGTGCATTCTAACACACTTAGATCTGACAAATGGAGAGGCTTGGCATTCACTACTTTCCCTAGATCAAAGTTTTGCATAGCTTCAAATTTCTCAACAAAATATTAGCAAGTTGAATGCAACACTGTATAAAAAAGAATTATATACCATGATAAAGTGAGATTCATTCTACATATCCAAGTTTGGTTTAATTTGAAAATCAATTAATGTAATCTATCATTTACTTAAATTAAGGAGCAGGCTATAGAAAAAAACTTCTAATCATATTAAAAGATGCAAAAAATGCATTTGACAAAATCTAACATCCCTTCGTGATAAAAACTCTTAGTAAACTAGAGATACAGAGGAACTTATTCAATTTGGTAAAGAACATCTACAAAAAAATCCTACAGCTAATAACACAGATAGTGGTGTTAAAAAAAAATGGTTACAATGGTGCTAAAAAAAAATTCCTGTAAGATAAAATATGAGGCAAGGATGCCCCTCTCATCACTGATTTTAACATTGTAATGGAATTCCTAGATAATACAATAAAACAAGAAAATGAAACAAAAGTAATATGGATTGGGAAAGAAAAAATTAAATGGTATTTTTTTAAACAAATGACATGACTGTCTATTTAGAAAAATTGAAAGAGTAGACAAAAATATCCTCCTGGAACTAGAGCAATGTTGCAGGATACAAGGTTAATATACAAAAGTTAATTAGTTTTCAATAATACCAGAAATAAAGAACTGAAATTTTAAATTTAAAAGATAGCATTTACATTAGCATCTCCAAAATAAAATACTTAGATATGAATATAACAAAATACGTACAATACCTATATAAGAAAACTGCAAAATTCTGATAGAATAAATAAAAGAATAAATATCATGTTCATTTATAGAGACTTAAGTGTTTTCAATATAACAAATTCTTGCTAACTTTATCTACAGATTCAATGCAATCTCAATAAAAATCCCAGCAAGTTTCTTTTAATGTCAAGAAGCCTATTCTAAAGTTTATATGTAGAAAGCAAAAGACTCAGAGTAGCCAACACAGTATTGAAGGAGAAAAGAAAATGAAGAATTAACACTATCCAATTTCAAGACTTACTATAATGCCACAGTAATCAAGACTGTATGATATTGGTGAAGGAATAGACAAGTAGTCAGTGGTACAGAATAGAGAGCTCAAAAATAGACTGACATATAGTCAACTGAACTTTGATGAAAGATTAAAGGCAACAGAGAAAAGATAGTTCTTTTAACAAATGGCGCTGAAGAAATGGAAATTCCACATTTGAGAAATAGTGACTCACAGATCTTACACACTTCACTATAATTAACCCGAAATGGATCATAGACCTAAATGTAAAATGCAAAATTATAAAACTCATAGAAGATAAAATAGGAGAAAATGTAGATAATCTTGGGTTTACCAATGGCTTTTTAGATACAATATCAAAGACATGATTCATGTAAGAAAGAATTGGTAAGCTAGACTTCATTAAAATTTTAAAATTTCTGTTCTGTAAAAGATACTGTCAGAATAATAAAAAGACAAGATATAGCCTGGGAGGAAATATTTGCAAAACACATATCCGATCAAGTACTGTTATCCAAAATATACAAATAACTTTTTAAAATCAGCAGTAAGAAAATAACTCACTTAAAAGATAGGCCAAAGACCTTAACAGACACTTCACCAAAGATGATATACAGATGGCAAATAACCATGTGAAAAGATGCTTCATATCATATGTTATTGGAAAAATGAAAATTTAAAAAAAATGAGATACTATTACACCACTAGTAGAATAAACCAAATCCAGAACACTGATGACAACAAATGCTGGAGAGGTTGTGGAGCAACAGGAACTTTTTTTCATTGCTAGTACAAATATAAAATGTTACATGTGGAAGACAGTCTGGCAATATCTTACAAAACTCAGTATACATTCACCATATTTTCCAATGATTGCATTCCTTGGTATATACACAAAGGAGCAGAAAACTTAGGTTCACACAAAAACCTGCACACAGACATTTACAAGCAGCATTATTCACAATTGCCAAAACTTGGAATACACAAAAATACTCTTCAATAAGTGAATAAATAAACCGTGATACATTGAGACAATTGATACGTTCAGGCAATTGTGGTACATTCAATTCAGCTCAGACAATTGAGCTATTTATAATTAGCTCAGATGTGAGCTATTGAGCTATGAAAAGGCATGGAAGGTTCTTGAGTAAATAATACTAAGAGAAAGAAACCAATCTGAAAAAGGCTACGTATTGTGTGATTTCAACTACGTGACGTTCTGGAAAATGCAAAACTATTGAGACAATAAAAAGATCAGTGTTTTCCAGAGGTTGTGGGGGAGAGAAGCATGCATAGGCATAACACAGAGGATTTTTAGGGCAGTGAAACTACTCAGTATGATACTATAACGGTGGTTACATTTAATTACAAATTTGTCCAAATCTTTAAAATGTACAACACAAAACTAATGTGAGCTATGGACTTTGGGGTGATAAATTGTGTCAATGCAGATTCATTAATTATAACAAATGAACCACTTGGGTGAGAATGTTGATAATGAGGCTATGCACATAGGGGACAGAGAGGACATGCACATTCTGTTCAAATTTACTGTGAATTTCAAACTGTTCTACAAAATAAAGTCTTATTTTCAAAAAAGAAAACTCTAATCTTTCATGTTAAGGAACTCAAATTTGAAGAACAAGTGAAAAACTATGCAGAAGCAAAATATGAATATAAGCAAAAAAATAAAAGAAATGGGAGACCTAAAAAAACAGAAAAAATTATAGAAAGCCAAAAAGCTACTTATTTGAATAGATCACTAGAATAAACATTTAACTATATTTCCACAAACACTAAGAGAGTAATTAGGAGATACTAAGGACAACTTTATGACCATACATTTTGCAACTAGAATATGCAAGACTGTTTTCTTCAAAGACATAAAGAACTGATCCTTACCAAAGAATAAAGAGATAGCTAAATAGTCCATTATCTATTAAAAGAATTTAGTTTGTATTTTAAAACATGCTAAGTAAGAAAACTCCTGATCCAGATAGTTTCACTGACAAAATAATATGAGTTATTAAACTTTTTTAAGTAACACAAACTCCTCTGGAAAATAAGGAGTATGATACACTTTACAATCTTTTAATAAAGCCAGAATTACCTTATACCAAAACTAGACAAAGATATTTCAAGAGAAGATACCAGTAATTATCATGAATACAAACACAAACAATACTCCATAAAATACTATACAAATCCATAAAATATTTCATATTAGCAAATCAAATTCAGTAATATGTAAAATTTATAATATATTTTGAACAAGTGAGATTTATTTTGGAAATAAAAGGCTGCTTCCACATTCAAAAAATGTAATTTACCACTTCAACAGACTGAAGAAAACAATGATAATATTAGTAGATATAGAAAATAAGAAATACAAGATATCCTCAACTTGAAAAAGAGTATCTGCCAAAACAAAATTCAGCTCAGCCTCTAGCTAGCATCTTATTAGTAAAACACCAAATGCTTTCTCCCTTTGAGAAACAAGGCAAGCATGCCCATTTTCATCACTTCTATTTAACACTGTACTGTATTCTAGCCAATGTAATCATGCATGGAAAATAAATACAAAGCATAGACTTCAGTAAGGATAAAATAATACTGTCTCTATTTGCACACAACATGATTCCCTGCATAAAAAACACAAATAATCCACAAAACAGAATTAAAATGAATATGAGCTTAGTAAAGTTGTAGAATGCAAAGTCAATGTTCAAATGAGTCAATAAAATTTGATAGTATCAATAGCAACAAAATTCCATAGCATTTCTATATACTGGCAGGGGACAACTGACACTCAACATTTTTAAAAATGCAATCCACAACTTCACCAAAAATATAAAATATTTATGTATACATCTAACAAATTTGTATGCTGACAGTACAAAACAGTGATGAAAGGAAACAAGATATACAAAATGGAGAGCTATATCATGTTCATAGATTAGAAGAGTCAATATTTTAAGAGAGAAACTATTTCCAAGCATCTTTAATTCAGTAAAATTTCTATGTAAATCCTAGTCGTCTTTTGAATAGAAATTGGCAAGCTAGTTCTGAAGTTTATGTGAAAAGACAAGGAGCTGGAATAGAAAAAATAATTTTGATAAAGATCAAAGTGGAAGATTGCTTATTTCAAGATTAACTATAAAGCTACTCTAATCGAGTGTGTGGGGTTTTGTTGAGAAGATAGATAGATAGATCGATGGAACAAAATAGAGAATTCAGAAATAGAACCACATTTCTTACAGTTGATTGATTTTTAACAATGGTACAAAGGCAAATCAATGGATAAAGTATACTCTCTTCAACAAATGGCATTAGAATAATTATATTTTTATTAAATTAAAACAAACATCACTCTATACCTTAAATTATATACAAATATTAACTAAATATAGGTAACAGGTATAAATATTAAACCTAAAAATAAAGTCTAAAATAGTATATTGAAGAAACTATATGAAATTTTGGAAAAGGGAAAGATTTATTAGAAACAATACCAAGAGCATGTTCCATGAAAGAAAACTGGCTGTATTGAATTCCATCAAAATGGAGAACTGCTCTTGTAAGACAATGTGAAGAGAATAAACAGACAAACCACAAACTGGCAGAAAATATTTGCAAACCACATATTTCTTTTTTAATTTGTTTATTTCCATAGGTTTTTGGGGAACAGGTGGTATTTGGTTACACGAGTAAGTTCATTAGCAATGATTTGTGAAATTTTGGTGCACCTACCACCTGAGCAGTACACACTGAACCCGATTTGTAGTCTTTTATGCCTCAACCCCTTCCCACCCTTTCCCACTGAGTTCCCAAAGTCTATTGTGTCATTCTTATGCCTTTGCATCCGCATAGCTTAGCTCCCACTTATGAGTGAGAACATATAATGTTTGCTTTTCCATTCCTGAGTTACTTCACTTAGATTAATAGTCTCCAATACCATCCAGGTTACTGCAAATGCCATTAATTAATTTGTTTTCATGGCTGAGTAGCATTCCATGTATGTATATACCACAGTTTCTTCATCCACTCATTGACTGATGGTCGTTTGGGTGGGTTCCACATTTTTGCAATTGCAAACTGTGCTGCTGTAAACATGCGTGTGCAAGTATCTTTTTTGTACAATGACTTCTTTTCCTTTTGGTAGATACCCAGTAGTGGGGTTGTGGGATCAAATGGTAGTTAAACTTCTAGTTCTTTAAGGAATCTTCACACCATTTTCCATAGTGGTTGCACTAGTTTACATTCCCACCATCAGGGTAGTAGAAGTGTTCCCTGTTCACCCCACTCACACCAATGTCTATTATTTTTTGATTTTTTGCTTATGGCCATTCTTGCAGGAATAAGGTGGTATTGCACTGTGGTTTTGATTTGCATTTCCCTGATCATTAGTGATGTTGAGCATGTTTTCATATACTCAACATATATATATAGATTCATATGCTCAACATATATATATATCTACATATATAAATGTATAGATTATGAAGATTTTTCCTCCACTCTGTGGGTTGTCTGTTTGCTCTGCTGACTGTTCCTTTTGCCCTGCAAAATCTCTTTAGATTAATTAAGTCTCAGCTATTTATCTTTGTTTTTATTGCATTTGCTTTTGGGTTCTTGGTCATGAAATCTTTGCCTAAGCCGATGTCTAGAAGGGTTTTTCTGATGTTATCTTCTAGAATTTTTATAGTTTCAGGTCATAGATTTAAATTCTTGGTCCATCTTGAGTTGATTTTTTGTAAGATGAGAGATAAGCATCCAGTTTCATTCTCCTACATGTGGTTTGCCAATTATCCCACCACCATTTGTTGAATAGCATGTTCTTTCTTCACTTTATGTTTCTGTTTGCTTTGTCAAAGATCAGTTGGCTGCAAGTATTTGGATTT
Organism: Rhinopithecus bieti; assembly: GCF_001698545.2. NCBI lineage: Eukaryota > Metazoa > Chordata > Mammalia > Primates > Cercopithecidae > Rhinopithecus > Rhinopithecus bieti. The sequence continues at coordinate 2,919,722 of NW_016805531.1, forward strand.
ATTTCTGGGTTCTCAATTCTGTTCCATTGGTCTATGTGCCTATTTTTATACCAGGACCATGCTGTTTTGGTGACTATGGTGTTATAATGTAGTTTGAAATCAGGTAATGCGATGCTTCCAGATTTGTTCTTTCTGCTTAGTCTTGCTTTGGCTATGTGGGTTCTTCTTTGGTTCCATATGAATTTTAGGCTTGTTTTTTCTATTACTGTGAAGAATGGTGGTATTTTGATGGGAATTGTATTGAATTTGTAGATTGCTTTTGGCAGTATGGTCATTTTCACAATATTGATTCTACGCATCCATGACTATGGGATGTGTTTCCATTTGTTTGTGTCACCTATGATTTCTTTCAGCAATGTTTTGTAGTTTTCCTTGTATAGATCTTTTACCTCCTTCATTAGCTATATTCCTAAGTATTTTTTCAGCTATTGTAAAAGGAGTTGAGTTCTTGACTCGATTCTCAGCTTCAGCAAATTACATATCTCATAATGAATTTGTATCAAGAATATATAAAGACCTCTCAAATCTTAATAGTAGTAAAAGAACAGAATTTAAAATAGTGAAGAAATTTTTGAAAAGACATCATAAGGGAAGATATACAAATGTCCAAATAAGGACATGAAATTATTCTCAACATTCTTAACAAACCACTCGTTAACTATTCCAATAGCTAAAGGAAAAAAGGAAAGAAAACTGACCAGACTAAGTGCTGAGGAAGATGAGGAGCAACTGGAATTTATTCATTGTTGGTGGGATTGAAAAAATGGTAAAATAACTTTGGGAACAGAGTTTAGAAATTTAATAAGAAGTTAAATATACATTTGCCATACTTTCCAGTAATTTCACTCCTAGGTATTTATCCAAGTGAATGAAAACTTATGTTCACATAGACATCTGCACTCAAATATATATGACAATTTTATTTATATTCACCCCACACTGGAAACAACTCAAATGTCTTTCAACTGGTGAATGAATGAGCAAATGGTGGTACATTCATACAGTGGAATACTTACCAGCAATAAAAGAAATGAATGTCTAAAATAAACAACATGAATAAAACCATTTATGATTCCATTTATGTAACATTCTAGGAAAAGCAAATATATAGGTACCAAAAGAGATTAGTGAATGTCATGGGCTGCTGGTCAAGGGAAGGGTTAACTATTAACGGGCATGAAGAAAATTTGAGGAGTAATGGAAATGGTCTATATATCTTGATTTTAATGGTAGTTACCTGATTGTATATATTTGTCAAAAGCCATAGAACCATATACTAAAGAGTAAATTTTATTGCAACTAAATTTTGTCTCAATTTTAAAATGTCATTAGCAAATAGTCTTACTTTCAGAGTTAAGTAATAGGACAGTAGTAAATTATAGATAATTATGACTGATTTATCCTTGCCCAAAATGATAAAAGTCTTTTCTTTCCTGAATCAGGCCTTGTTTGCCACTTTCTTTTGTACTTCCCCTGTATCAATGTTCATTTCCCTAGACACACTTGGCTCTCATAGTTTCTTGACCTGATGAAGAATTCAAGATCCTCAATCATATTATTTGCCTCTAAGCATTTGAACATACTTTGTTGTTGTTGTGATTTCTTTGTTGTTTTTGTTTTTCTGATTTTTTCCTTTTTTCCCAGAGTATGAATAAATATAATATAGCATAGACAAGTATTAATCGTAGTCCAATTAGGCAGTTTTCTTTCTGGAAAATGTCAATAGATGCCTAGAAAAATGCCCTCTGTTATCAGCCAAAATAGATCCCCTGGCGGTGCAAGAGTGCTCAGCTTTTTAAGTTGTCAAAGAAATTAAAACAAAGTAAGATATGGCAGTTGATTGAATGGAAACTAGATATTCACTCAAGAAATGTACATACCCCATCAGCACTTCAGCTGTAAGCTCTTGACTTTGCATATTTAGTGTTTACAGTTTCAATGATTCAAGGGTGTCTCTGACACTGTCACCACACTTGATAAATTTATGTTATCGAGTGGACCATCCCATGAGTTTGTTAGTGTTAGTGAGATATTTACCAAAACAAGTACTTTATCTGGCCATTCCACATCTGCATTTAAATATGTTTTCCATTCTTATTCACAGATGCTTTTAATTTTAAAAATATTTTATAATGTAGCATTAAAAACGTAGGGCATTTAAAAAAGTCTTGGGCAATACTGATACAAGTGCTGCCAAGGTACCATTGTGTCAGGGAAGCTAGTTGAAATAAATCCTGTGGAGATCTGCCCAGCTTCCCATTTCTGCACAAGAGAATCTTGCTCTGACTCATTTACTAGATGGCACAGAAGTGGCTAACTTTGTAAAATTCAGGCTGCAGTATAAGTATTTCTGAAAATTGGGTCATACAGTTTGACAGACCTTATGATACTAAATGTGTCTGTGATGGAAAAAGATGCCATATAGAGTTCATGGCAAGCTTCAACAGGAGAACAACAATATAAATCCTTGATGTTCTGTAGCAAGGGTGTACCATCTGCAGAGAAAATATAATTGTTCTAATATGCTACTAAATGCCTCTCAAGATGGAGCATCTGACCAGAAAATATCAACTTCTCAACTTTAATCAGTTATGTGAGACCCTGTGAGTCATAGGTTAGGGAAGCACAGCAGCAATCTATCTTCAGTTGGAGGTGGTATGTTTGTGAGTGGGTATGAGCAGAACTGGAAGACACAAGTAAACTGCATAAGCAGATGACCTGATCCCATGTGTCCTTACACTACTGTTTCATGGGTGCTTCCCACTCAGCTCATGTCTACATGATCTTATATAGGGGCTTAGTCATCAGCTAACCGAGAAGGAAGAGGTACAGATTTAGTTTCCAGACAGATTGACTTGGTATGTTAGTGTGAATAAAAACTTGAAGACAGGTGTGCTAAACCTTACTCAGGTGTTGCTGAAAGAGAGCAAAGAGGATAAAATCCTCCCAATTGGCAGTTCTGTTTGCACTGTACCTGGTCAGCCATTTTGTGTGGATGAAGAAATGGCACAAAATAAGAATGTGTACAGTCTTGTGGTCAATGGCAAATGACCTGGCTTGTTGGTTATAGGCCTTAAAAGAGAAATGTTAAAAGATTGAAGTCAGGGAAGTGTGGAGAAGAGTGGAAGTGGGTACAACACATGAGGATCTTTGTATCATATGTTAATTCCCATCAGACAGCAACCACCACAAGAGTCATAACACTACTTAATAGACAGAATGACTTGATTAGTTGACATCAGCTAGCCTTTATCAATGCTCACCCCATTCCTGGCATGATGGGCTCAGGCATGGCGGCAGGATGAAACCTATGTATGGGCCTAATGGCACAGGCTTTCACTCATCAAGACTAATCTGGCTACTGCCACTGCTGAATGCCTCAAACTGCCCATAAAAGAACAACCCACATTACCAATATGGCACAATTACTTGAGGAGATCAACCAGCAATTTGATGACAAGTTGACTAGATTAAGAACCTTCTACCCCTAAGGGACAGAGTTTCATTCCTCTTCACTGGGATTGGCTGGATTTGAGATAGAGGTTTGCCTTTTCATCCCTCAGGACCTTGCCCAGCACAACTTCTGAGGGCTTACAGAGTATCTGATAGACATACACAAGATCCCTCACAGTATCATCTGAGATCGGGGGCCTAATTAATAACAAAGAAAGTCTGAATTGACTAAAGGATCACGGGATCTACAGCGAGGCTCCTGCACACTGCAACCACTCAGAAGCTCCAGCCTGAGAGGTCACTGAAATAGTATCTTAAAAATACTGCTCAGGCATCAGTTCAGAGATGGCATTCTGAATGCATTAAATCACCAGAATGTGTGTGTGAGTTTTTTTGGTTTTGTTTTGTTTTTCTTTTGAGACGGAGTCTCACTCTGTCGCCCAGGCTGGAGTGCAGCGGCGTGATCTCGGCTCACTGCAAGCTCTGCCTCCCGGGTTTACACCATTCTCCTGCTTCAGCCTCCTGAGTAGCTGGGACTACAGGCACCTGCCACCACACCTGGCTAATTTTTTTTGTGTTTTTAGTAGAGACGGGGTTTCACTGTGTTAGCCAGGATGGTTTTGATCTCCTGACCTCGTGATCTGCCCACCTTGGCCTCCCAAAGTGCTCATGCTCACCCCATTCCTGGCATGAGCCACCATGCCCAGCCCAGAATGTGTTAATCATCATAAATTAAGTGTTGTTTCCTTAATAGGCCGAAGATGTGGGTCTGTGAATCAACAAGTAAAAGTAGAAATAACCTTGCTTAATGTCACCCCCTGGATCTGCTTGGGGAATGTGTGCTTTTTAGCCATGTAACATTTTAGGCTTTGTACATCTATAGAGAGAACCTGGCTTCAGATGGTGGTCACTGCCACTAAAGAATTTAGTAAGAGTCCCATTGAAATTTAAGCGTTGACCACCACTCAGTCATTTGTACCAAAGACCAGAAGGGAAGGCAAGGAATCATCATGTTTGCAGGGGTAATTGCCCCTGATCTTCAGAGGTTTGGTAAGAATATGTTTGACACACAGGTGATACACTAGGCTGTCTTTCGGTGCTTTCATGCTTCGATTTAATGGTGGATGAGTAAGTGAAGCAGCCATAGCCTGAGAAGGGCATTGTAAACATATGGCCCATATCCTTCAAGGATGAGAATCTGTTGCACACACAAGCAAGCCATTTACACCAGGAGAGGTGCGAGCTGAGTGTGAGAAGAATCTAAAAATAATTGTAGAGTAGGTAAATTATAACATAAGTTGTCACCCCAAGAGCACTATTAGAATAAGACAAATCCTGGAGTAGCTGTTCCCAGATAGAATTACCTTAAGAAGCTGTCCATAAGAGCTGTATTCTGTCCATATTTTCTTTCCGGAGTGAAGCACTCATCTGCTAGCTACTGTGAATGGTTGCTGCTTCACTCACTGGGAATCGCCCTCAGCAACAAGGAAGTAGTTGTCCTGAGATTATACTCCTTCCCTCCTGGGAGTGTCTGGCAGCCAGTAATTGGTTTGTGAATGGATATAGTAGCATGAGTCCCCAGCCCCTCTATTTAAGACAACTCCATAATGCTACTGCAGTTCTAGAGTGACATTTCCCTCAATCTGTAGGCTCTATTGAGGTTTTTGGTGCAGCCTCATTGCAGGTCGGTTTCTCTCCATTCTAGCTTTCATATAGGTATATACCTTGTGATAATTTCCCCCAAACTCTTTATCTGATTCTCAATCTCAATATTTGTTCCAGAAACACATGTTACATGGTTAATCATTAATCTCAGTAAAAACTTGGCTTGGATGTGCCACCTAATCAAATGAATATGTCAGTGCCAAAGTTCACAGGAAGCAAAATAAACGCAGAAGATAACGGAGAGATTGTTGAAATGGGCATTGGCAATTCTGATTTTTTTTTTTTTTTTTTTTTTTGAGACGGAATCTTGCTCTGCCACCCAGGCTGGAGTGCAGTGGCCGGATCTCAGCTCACTGCAAGCTCCGCCTCCCGGGTTTACGCCATTCTCCTGCCTCAGCCTCCCGAGTAGCTGGGACTACAGGCGCCCGCCACCTCGCCCAGCTAGTTTTTTGTATTTTAAGTAGAGACGGGGTTTCACCGTATTAGCCAGGATGGTCTCGATCTCCGGACCTCGTGATCCGCCCGTCTCGGCCTCCCAAAGTGCTGGGATTACAGGCTTGAGCCACCGCGCCCGGCCGGCAATTCTGATTTTAACCAGCAGTCTCATCTGACACCAATAATCTTAAATCTGTTGAAGATCGATTACTGAGCATAAACAACCTGATGACTTTCACATGGATTTATTTAGATGCCATTTTTCTTCACATTTTTAGAAACAATTTTGGAAGTAGAAGTATAGTATATAGTGCCAGCTACCTTATTTAAAGTTTGATGAGAGAGTAGCCTCCTTTCGTTGAAATCTATCTACCTTTATTCCAAAAACCAATCCAATAATTGTTAGATTGAACGACTAGAAGAACATTCATAGTCCTCAGGAAACATAAAAGGTCATCTCATCAATCTATATCAGATGAATATAGGTTGAAGCCAAACAAGCTTTCAAATGCTTGCCTTGATGTTAACTTTCAGTATGAAATTGAATATGAGCAAAGCACTGGAAAGAAATTGGAAGCAATGAAGAAGGAGAACCCTCTACCTAGCGAGAGAAAATCCAGATTTGCATGGCATTTATTATATATAATTTCACATAAATTATATGCATGAGAGATCTAGAGATCTGACAGAGAAACCTGGAAGTTCGCCTCTTGGAAGAGATGTCTGTTGGAATGAAATTTGTTGGCATTAGTGTAAAGAATGAAAACCTAGGAGACTGTTATTGGTTTCACAACATTGGACAACACCAGGGACTAGGAACTGTCCTAAGTCATCTTGTCAATGCCAACAAGTCTAAAATTAATAACCAAAGCCTTTAGGAGGTAGCCTGGGACAAAGATAAGAACATAACAGAACAACTGTAGGCACTTTTTAGACAAATTTCTTTCCCTAAGCATGAACTTTTTATTCCATGTAAAATTATACTGCTGGAAAACAATGTAGGTGTGATGTCTTATTTCCATCTGTAGTGAAGTGTCTGGGCTTTTCAGTAGCTGTGTAAAAGAGAGGAAACAATTCCCTTCTTCCATTTCCCACACAATAATTATGAAATGAGCAATAGAAATACTCTCAAAGTACCAATTATATTGTCCTTTTATCAATTAAGATGTCTTTGACTGTAAGAAATAGATTATCCAACTCAGATTAGTTTGACAGAGAAGACTATATTGATTTTTTTCAACCAGAAGTCAGGGCAAGACAATTACAAGGTTAATTCAACAACTCACTATTGTCACAGTTACACACGAGCTTTTCCACTGAGATTTCCTTGGCTTTTCCCCATTCTTCCCTAAGCTTTCTTAGAGTGTATGAAATGTTACCTTCAAAGTGGCAAGATACATCCTTAACTCCAAGCTTCAAATCCTCATGCAACAGAATCTGCAGTCATAAATTAGACTAGTTTCTGCATTCTCTCTGTATTTAAAAACAGAAACCCTTTCTAAGATGTTCCCTATATACACTTCCTGTATATCTCATAGGCCAGGATTGTATCACTTGTCCATGACTAAAGCGGAAAGGAAAGTGACATGATGATAGTTGGCCTAGATTATTCATACCCTAGGTCTTGGAAGGAACCAGAAAGCCTAGGAATAATTGGTACCTAGCAAAATTGGGTGCTGTTAGCATGAAAGTGGGAGGTGCTTTTTAAATAGTTCTTGGGTATGAAATGAAGAGTACTGCAACAGTCTTCAAATTAGTTGGTGTTATGGGCTGAACTGTGTCCCCACAAAATTCACATGTTGAAGTTAAACCCTAGTACCTCAAAATATGAGTGTATGTGGAGATTCTGACTTTAAGAAAGTAATCAAAGTCAAAGGAAATTATTAGTGTAAGCCCTAGTCCAATATGACTGCTCTCCTAGTAAGAAGAAATTAGTACTAGGACACAGACATTATACAGAGGGAAGACCATGTGAAGACACAGGGAAAAGACAGTCATCTACAAGTCAAGGAGAGAAGCCTCAAAAGAAATAAACTCTTCCAACATGGTTGATATCTTGCTCAAAGTCCTAGTATCCTTTTTCTGACCCAGACCCTACGAAATCTTAATAGAACTGAAGTATTGGTTACAGAACACTTCATTTTACTTAGCTTCCTCATTTTCTCACATGAGTTGGTAAATAACATGCTTTTCCAATTATTCTCAGAGCCAGAACATTCAAAGTAGTTTTATGGAAAATATTGTAATGATTTGTTCTAACTTTAAATAGCATAAATTCTAACATGGTGCTATGCCAGAATCTGTTGCCTTTATGCATACAACAATACAGGATTAGGAATTCTAAGTATATTTATAGCTTGTATAGCAAGAACATTTTCTATTATTTCAGAATTTCAGCTGAGTTGCCAAAGCTGAGAACAATGAATTTTGATTTTGTTAGAAAAGCAGTTTTCCCTAAATTTTTATTTTTATAAGCTTGTAATCTAAGTACCTCATATATAAAGGAAAGTATACAAATCATACTTTTACATATTGATGAATTTTTCCAACTGAATATACCTGAATAGGCATGCCCAAATACACCATCCAGTTTAAGAAGATTATTGCTAGCCCTTAGAGCTCCTCTACAGCTGTCCTCCAGTTTTCACTCAACACCCAAGTGTAACCACTATATTGATGTCTAACACTACATTTTATGTTGAGATGATTTAATTTAATATCAATGTAATAACAGAGTATAAATTCTTCTGATTCCATTTTTTTCCTCATTATGTTTATAGTTTTCTATTGTGTTAATATCTTAATATTTGTCTATTCAAATAAAGGTGAATTTTGAGCTATTTTGAATAGTGACAGTATGACAATTTTGATACACATATATTGGTGAAATATGAATACAGTTTTGTTGGATATATACCTAAAAGTAAAATGCTGGGCCACAGGGTTTATTCTTTCAGCTTTAGTAGACACTGTCAAGCAGTTTCCAATTAAGTTGTTTGTACCCACTTACGCTCCCACCATCAGTGTTACAGGAGTTCTAGTTACTCCACCTCTGTACCAAGTTTTGGTATTTCTGACTTTTTCTCCTTAGGCATTCTGGTGGCATATAATGGTAAGCATTACCATTCTTTCATATGTTCATTGTCAATTGGGATATACTTTTATAATAAGTACATCTTACAATTTCTTAACAATTTTTCAATGAATTGTTCATATTGCCCTTATTTTTTAAATGATTTTTTTGCACATTCTAGGTATGAATTTTTCATTGGGTGTGTTATAAATATCTTCTAACATTCTGTATTTTATATTTTTACTCTTTTAGGGTTGTGTTTTGAAGAAGAAAATTTCTTAATTTTAATATGGTCCAATTTGTCTTTTTTTTTTTCTTTTAGGTTAGACTAGATTTGTTGTTGTTGTTGTTGTTGTTGTTATACTTTAAGTTCTAGGGTACATGTGCACAATGTGCAGATTTGTTTCATATGTATACATGAGCCATGTTGGTGTGCTGCACCCATTAACTCGTCATTTACATTAGCTATATCTCCTAATGCTATCCCTCCCCACTCCCCACTCCCCACTCCCCACAATAGGCCCCGGTGTGTGATGTTCCCCTTCCTGTGTTCAAGTGA